>NC_084594.1:7675132-7945132 GCF_033807715.1 Cololabis saira
TTAGCAGTTTAATTTGTCTCATTCGGACTGGTTAGTGACTGGGCTCGTTAGCATGTTGCCAGGCTAAGGTCAACAAGCTGCCGGTGACAGCTGAAGCTGATCGTTCTATACAGTGTACATCTGTCTGTTTATGTATCTATCTGTACATCTATACATCTAACTGTTTATCTGTCTATCCATCCGTCTATCCATCCGTCTATCCATCCGTCTATCCATCTATACATACATCTATCTATCTGTGTATCCATCTATACAGATATACATCCGTCTATCTATCTATCTGTTTATCTGTCTGTGTATCTGTGTATCCATCCATTTATCTATCTATCCATCCATTTATCCATCCATTTATCTATCTATCCATCCATTTATCTATCTATCCATCCATTTATCCATCCATTTATCTATCTATCCATCCATTTATCCATCTATCCATTTATCTATCTATCTATCCATCCATTTATCCATCTATCCATTTATCTATCTATCTATCCATCCATTTATCCATCCATTTATCTATCTATCCATCCATTTATCCATCCATTTATCTATCTATCCATCCATTATCTATCCATCCATCCATTTATCTATCATTCCATCCATCCATTTATCTATCATCCATCCATTTATCTATCATTCCATCCGTTTATCTATCTATCCATCCATCCATTTATCTATCTATCCATCCATCCATTTATCTATCATCCATCCATTTATCTATCTATCCATCCATCCATTTATCTATCATCCATCCATTTATCTATCTATCCATCCATCCATTTATCTATCCATCCATCCATTTATCCATCCATTTATCCATCCATTTATCCATCCATTTATCTATCTATCTATCTATCTATCTATCTATCTATCTATCTATCTATCTATCTATCTATCTATCTATCTATCTATCTATCTATATATCTATCTGTCTATATATCTATCCATCCACTTACCCACTAATCCATCCATCCATTACTAAACAGTAGCCGTGTTAGTAAACGTTGGTCACGTTTGTTCTCCATGTTGGATGTGTCTTGGTTTCAGGATTAAAAGGTGGGTTCACCAAAAGCTGTCCTGTCTGGAAGCAGCTCTGTGGAGATTTTCTGCATCTTGCATTATTATGACCGACTTCCTTAAGTGTAATCGTGCTGTTACATGTTTTGTTACATTTTTATTAAGGTTTAGGTTCTTTGCCTTAATGTATAGATTAGATAGATGATGGTGATGTTGACCATGCCGACGATGCTCTAGTCTACACCCTATTAGGCTTATTAGGCCCTCCAGATAGCCTTACAGGTAAATAAGGAGACTGTCACTCAGCAGATATATACCTGTCAAGTTTTGGATTTAAAAATATGGGAAATTTTCCACTAACCAGGTCCAGTATCTTACATTTTAAGACAGGTTTAAAGAAATCCAAAATATCTACCTGTCAACCACTTACAAACTACAATTGTGTGCTCAGAATCTGACAGGCTGACCTTTGTTGACACTGAAATACTGTGTAATTCCTATAATAGAGCGTAGATGAAAACACAAAGGGGAATTAAAGCACAAGTATTTATTTTAAATGTGTTCAGTTTATATACACATTGATTGTCTTCAAGTGAAACATTTACATTTTAATTTGTCATTTTCACTCATGAGGATCTCTGGCATTCATGACTGATGACAACGAGGCATGTTTCCGCGCCTCTAGCTGAAATAAGTTTCAGAACTCCTGTTCCTCTTTAGGAAAGTAAATTCGGTTACACGAAGTCTTAGCTTTTTGGGCAGAGATTTCTTCTCTCTCGTTACATCCATCCATCTCTCTGATTTGTTGTTCCGAGTTTGTTCCCCGTTGTCGCCACTAACCTCGCAAGAACGGCCACCAAGGCTGCAGCAGGGGGCAGTTCTCGCGAGGCTAGTGGCAATTCAGTTTGCAGTTTAAAAATTATTATATGATAAAACGGGACATTGACGGGAAAATACTAATACGGGAGGACGGCGGGAAAGAGAGGTAAAATACGGTAGTTTCCCGGCCAAAACGGGAGACTTGACAGGTATATCCATATTAGGCTCCCTCCAGGTAAAGGTAAATAGACTGTCACTCATCAGATAGATACTTTTTTGTCTTTACGGTTTCACATCTGTCAAAGCGACTGGTGGCTTTGCCGAGGATGTAGTGGTCCTCGTGTCTCTTGTGCATTGCCAATTATTCTTCTGAAATAACCCGCTTCTCTTCAGGCACAAGTGTGTCAGGTTAATTTTAGTTTATTTATGGCAGTATAACAGCAAAGAAGTAGGTAAACTAACGGATATTTGCTCTGTTTCTGCCAAGGTGATCACAAGCTTGCATTTTATTAACTATATTTTTATAGTTAATTTATTTACTATGCATTGTAGTACTGTAAACCAATTATTGTGATAATATAATCTGAGTTTAGGCCTCTCTCACTTTCCACTCGTACCCATATAGACATCTTACTCTTTCCCAAGTTCAACCTTGAATTTGACAGACAAACGATAGAAATCTTGTGTTTACAAATAAAATAGGCCTTGGATCAAAGTGAAATAGTATTAAAAGTAATGTGGTTAAGTCAATTTACCTAATTTCCAGTGAAACACAATCATGGCTATCAGTTCATAGTATCAGGTGTCATCAGCGAAGGGGCAAGACTAATAAAATAGAAACAAAGAGTATGGACCTGTAATCTGGTGGATAAAATGCATATACTGTAATTCTTCCTTTCTTAGAGTTTGAACACACTCTTCTATCCAGTGACCTGAAGCGCTTTACTTTTGTGGATTTGCATTGGCAGAGAAGACTGTGTGTAACCAGTTACAGATGTGTAGAGTGTAAAAGTCATATTTTTAAAATGATTTTCAATGTGGTCAGTACTAACTCTTAGAAAGAGACTCTTGAGTCATCAAAAATCAGAACTGGCAGGCCATACTTGTAAAAGTGGATTAGACGATAGTTGGAAAATTTGCAAGAATGAGATAGTCTGAGTGTGATACAGTAAAGTCTAAGTTATAAAACACTGTAGTCTAGCTGCAAACCAGGAATCAAAAGTTTTTCTGATGTTGTCCGAAGGACAAGGCTTTAAAGGGATTGTGACATGAAAAACACATTTTTCTGGATTTTTTGTGTTTTGTTGGGTGTCTTGACATCAATTACACCCAAAAAACAACGAACTTTTAACATTCAGTGTATTGTGTGCTTTCTGGGATTTTCCGCATAACTATGCAAAAACGGCGCATGTGGTTTGGTGGCGGATCGTTACGTAACGATCCGCTAAATCACCGCCCCCTCCACCCAGCTCCCTGTCTCCTCTCCTCTCCAGTGCACCATAAAGGCTGATTTATGGTTCCGCGTTACACCGACGCAGAGTCTACGGCGTAGGGTTACGCGGCGACGCGCACCATACGCTGAACCCTACGGCGTAGGCTCTGCGTCGATTTAACGCGGAACCATAAATGAGGTTTAACACGGAGTTGTTTAGAGCCTCTTTTGTTCTAATCACCGGAGGAAAACTGCTAAGAAGACCCGCGGCCACTGACTGGACTTAAGATAAGGGGACAGTGCTGCTTGCATGCCTTTATTTTTATGATTGTTTGCTGTGGTTCGCCCTCCTGCTTTTCCGTGCATGCTTCGCCTGTCGCTCCCGGCTCCGACGCCGCTGTGAGCGTATGGCTGGAGGAGGAGGAGGTTTGGAGGAGGAGCGGAGCAATGATTGACAGGAAAGGGGGGAAAGGAAGCATTTTTCACGGCGCAAAAAAACACTGTAATAAATAGCCAGGAAAAGAGTACTAGAGTGAAGTTTTTCTTGTTACACTCTTTTAGACACATTTGAGGGATGTTGGCCAAGACTTTTAATAGTGTTAAAAGCATTTTAAAAATGATGTCACAATACCTTTAAACGACCTGAATCAAATGTGAAAAGGTAAAAGGACATTCACCTGTCCAATAGAAATATGACATCATGGTATCGTTGTTTAGTCTATTCTTGGAAATAGACTGGTTTCCTCAACCCTTCGAGGAAGCGCCACACCAATATAAACTCTCACTTTACTTCTTGGAGCATCCTTTGTTTTCTTTGTGTCTGTGTTCAAATCTGGCCCTTTTGTGCCTTCAGAGTTTCTATCAGCAGTGATGTGCCAATGTGACTCACTGGGAGATTGTTCAACTCCAACTGTCTGAGGTCAATTGCCAGAAAAGGGAAACATATTTGAGAATAAAATTGCCAGTCAAGTATTTTTCTATCCATTTTCTATGTGGTGGTGGTAGCATGGGTTGCTTTTCGAGTCAATTTTAGCAGTGAGAGTATGTACTGTACGCTCTCTTGTAGGGTAATAACATATTTTTAACGTTATTGAATGAAATTTTTGTCCAAACTTATGTTTTCATGGTTACACAGAGATTTTGGAGTGATCTCAAAAGAGGGACTTCCCCTGAAAGTGGCTGCTATGAAAAGATCGATTGTTTTCTGTGTGGTATTTTAGCCAAAACATCTCAGTGATATATCGCCAAGACAGGAAACACAGGAAACTGTGTTGGGATTAATATGCATTTGTAGAAAACTGTTATGCCCTTAAATTTTTATTTTTACTCCTATGATATTCAGTGTCGTATAAATATTTTTCTGGATTTAGGTATTAAGATGGTAGCTTATGGTTTTTTTTTTATTCCAGTCAGTTTCTTTAAAGCGGCTCTAGAAATATATGCACGCACTAGGGCTGGGTGATATATCGAGATTTTTATGTATATCGATATATTTTCAAACGCGATATGGTACGAGACAATATCGATATAGCTTTTTTTTTTTTAATGATTTTGATATAGCTTATTTTGTGACAAATTGACTTGAATGTTTCACAAATGTTTTGTTATTTGCACAACTGTCAACCTCAGTGGAAAAGTCTGCCTGTTACTGTCTACATTGTATTAATTGCACAGTGTATTTTAATGTAATTGTTATGCAGGAAAGGGATATTTGTTTTATTTTATTCAAGAAGCATTTTTATTCTATATATGCAGGCAGTTTATTTTTATTTCATTTGTTTTATACATTTTGATATTGTGCAGACCTCTGTTAATAAAGGAACCTGTGTGACATTTGGCACGAAGCTTTGTATTAAAACTGACTTTTTTTAAGGGTTTGCCTCAGGAAAAAAATGAAGCTAACAGAGATGCTATGCTATAATGCTTTGGGGGAAACCCCAATTATGGCACAGAAAAAATATCGATATATATCGAGTATCGCCATTCAGCTAGAAAATATCGAGATATGACTTTTGGTCCATATCGCCCAGCCCTAGCACGCACGTTAATTTCCTCTCACTGTTTATTCACCCAGGGTCCATTTTATTTACCAAGAAGAAAACTATTCCACCGTATAACATTTTGATGAATCTTATCAGAGAGAAATTCCTTTGGCTGCATATTTGTTGTTGATGTTGTAGTTGGTGTCACACCTTGCTGCATTTGACACCACAAAAAACAATGTCACACCGTCAAATCTACCGACGGCTTGATTTTGACCTAAAAACATGATCTGAATGTCCTTTACTGACATGGCAAAGTTATTAACTGACAGATTGGCATGGCAACCCCTGACTTATAATTTTTATGGGACGGTGTGTGTTTTGACTGTTGTGATGGGTCTTCTCTCTCAGATAATTGTTGATGGGACAGATTGTCCTCCTGGTTTTGTGTGCGTGTGTCCCTCAGCAGCTGTTGAGTAGTGTCAGGGGAAAAGGCAGCAGCTGTGTTTGTGTTTTTGTGTCGTCCCATTTGTAGTTTGTGATATTTAAGTATGACAGATGTGCTTTTTGGGTTTGCTTTCTGGAGGACTGCATGATACTGGGAAACGGCTGAAATCTCTTTCCCTCAACAACCCCCTCGGTCCCTCCGAAGTCTCCCGGTGTCGTCGTTGTTTCTTCTTCCTAATTTATTCCCCTTCTTTTCCTTAATTTCACCCTTGCTCATACTTGCTCATTGGTCTGTTGTACTTAAGTTGGAAAGTTTTTCTTTGTGATAGCGAGGATTCCCAGGCAAATGTGGTGTGTGTCAGCAGTAACAAGCACCAGCCCTTATTTTGCATCATTGAGCCACAGAAGTAAAGCACCTCAGCAAAAAAACAAATAAACACTGAATTCCTCATTATGTTAAGGTAGGGTTGTGAAAATCTTGTTTGTTTTTACCAACATAAAAAAAGGCCTGGAATATGTTTTTCTGTTGTACAAAAAAAATAGGTAGTTGTCATACTTTTTGTAATTATCATGCTTAAGTACATGTATGATATTTGGGGAATGGTGAAAAAGGACAGAGAATATTGTGTTGAAGGCAAATGTCTGTAAAAGGTAATTTAACACAAAACTGTTTATGTTATAAATCTTTTCCCTTCTGTCAGGAATACTGTATCATAAATACGTATCTGAGATTTGACCAAACCAAATGGTTTAAAAATCATTTGGAAAATAGGATCTGTTCAAATTTACAAACATGTTTTATTCTACTGATTGAAATAAAATAATATCCCTCATACATTTTTATGTTGTTATACCGAAAGAAATGTGATTTTGTATAATTGTATTAGATACCGATTTAATTTTGTTCTAATGGCTTGATCAAGTAATAACATCATTAGCTTCTTCTGCTTCAAATATTATCTGACTCAGTGTGACGTTTAGTCAGTTTTTCCGTTTTCATCCACCATAAGAATGTCTTGAGGTTTATGGATAAACACGCAATAGTGGAAACTATTCCAGCTTGGTTAAATCTAAACTGGAATAATTGTTTTAAAATGTTACCCCTTAGGAGCTTCTTGGAATACTTACTACTTAAAATACTTATTCCACTAAAGCAGGAGATGAAGTTCAATAGTATTCATTTGCGATCAAGCCAAATGTAATTTCCCACTGGCAGCTCCAGAAATAAACCTAATTTGCTGTGGAATGAGACTATTGGACAAAAGGCAAATTGGTTTTAAAGTTTTAAACTTGGAGAAATAAGTCTTTCAACTTTCTGTTATCTCGTAGCCCCCTGGCATTACCGTAAATGATAACAAGTATACAGTTGACTTCAACTGGCCAAGCAGTTGATTTATATTGTTTTTGTATTCTTTAGTAGCCAAAAGTGATATCAGAATTAAAATGCCATCACTTGCCTAGCCCTAGGAGAGTTTGAACCACAATAGAAAACAATACAAGAAACATCCAAGGATTTAATACTGCACACATTCACCAACACGATGTAAAGGTTCCAAACAAAAATCATCATCAAACTAAACAAGAAAATAAACATTTCAGGCTTGAACGATTGCAATATCACCCTACTATAAATCAAAAATAACATTTATGCTGTTTGATAAAGCTTAAATTTTTTTTACTGTGTTCATGTCCAGGGACAACTCTCAATTTTAGAATAAAACTACACTTTAGTTGTTGTTGGTTGTGGTAACGCGTATGCTGCGTTGGCTTCAATCTCAGCATTTAATGAATTTGGAGGAGATTCTTCCTGAATATTAATTAAAGCATCAACCGCTCATAAATTAAAGCATCAACTGCTCATAAAAACATCAGCTTTGTCTCCTAAAGTGCTGTTTTCCACTGTTAGCAATTTACAGTTTTCCCTTTCACTATTTTGTAAAATCAAAAGCTGGACACTTCTGGACTTTTTTAAGTGGCTTGTACAAAAACCAATATTCCAATGCATTAAAAATTTTAAATGGAAATTAAACTTGATCCATAAATTTGCAATAAGAATATTAATTTATTTGCAGGCACTTTACCATGAAATACATTTGGCTTATGTTCAGCATATGTGCTGAAAGTAGGATTGTTGTCTGCCATCACGTACAAAGTCCACTTTATTTTTTTGCATTGATCCGTCCTGTTCCAGTTTAGTTTTAACTGAGTCATTTCAATGCTATATTGAATGTACTTGAAATGTGCTATGCAAATAAACTTGCCTTGCCTTATCTTAAACAAAACACCTTTTTGACGTAGCCAGCTCTCTGGAAAAACCCATGGTGTCTTCCGGCCAACTATAATAGTCCCCTGGTTAGACACAGTTGGCTCTTTCCCTCTTTTTTTATTTAATCTAACCAATTTCTTCGATGAGGCGAGATAAAGTCGCAGTCCTCTGGCAGCAGGGATGCAATTTTGATTTGATCTTCAGGCAAAACAGACAATATTTTCCACAAATGAAGGCAGCAGGGATAAGATCTGGGCAGGCGTCCTGGCAGAATTTGTATTCTTACATTTTGCCCACACTGGTTTTCTCATTGAAAGCTGCAGGTATTTTGTTTTAAGGATTGTGCCGGCTTCCTCTGGATTATTTTAAATCAATGCAGACGTTGCGTCAACGTTTGGTAAGGGCCATTCATATTTGCATTCTGTCGAATTAAGATTTGTTTTGCGATTATTCTGATTTTAAGATTTTAATCCTACATTTGTCTCCGTTTTTCTGGTGTCATTAGGCTTGTCTGATATCTGTGGCGCCGCGATTAGAAAGCAGACGAGAGCAGGCGGTGGTCATAGTGGACAGTTTCCAGCAGCATTCTCAGTGTTTACAGACAGTCAAAGAAATTTCCTGTTAGTTCTTATCCAGATTTATTAAAAAAAGTAAGGAAAAAAAGAACTGTAACCAGTACGACCAGAATATTCAGTTTGGTTCAGTCTCCAGTAATTTCCCTTTTAATTCAGTCATCTAGAAAAATGCTACACAGGCTATGTTATGATAGTGTTTTATAGTTTTACTTCAAATTTTACATTGATTTTACTTGAATAAACATTGCACACTTTCACCAACACGATGTGAACGTCACAAAGAAAAATCTTCATCAAACTAAACAAGAAAATAAACATTTCAGGCTTGAAAGATTGCTATATCACCCTTCTATAAATAAGAAATAACATTTATTTTGTTTATTAAAGCTGAACATTTTGTGACTCTATTGTTGTCCAGGGATAAATGCGTATAATTCTTTATTATAGAAAGACTTGTATGCAACTAATGTACAGGACTGTCTCAGAAAATTAGAATATTGTGAGTTCTTTATTTTCTGTAATGCAATTAAAAAAACAAAAATGTCATACATTCTGGATTCATTACAAATCAACTGAAATATTGCAAGACTTTTATTATTTTAATATTGCTGATTATGGTTTACGGTTTATGATTAAGATTCCCAGAATATTCAAATTTTTTGAGATAGGATATTTGAGTTTTCTTAAGCATTACAGAAAAATCACAATATTCTAATTTTCTGAGACAGTCCTGTAAGTAAACGGTGTAGACGGGACGAATTGGCTAAAAAAAATAAACATAATACTTTGTATAAATGGCATATAAATTGAGCTACAGTTGGACATATGAATTCATAACTGCGGTTATTAATATGCTAGGATCCCAGTTTTGAATGTAGATAAAGTGTAAAGACCTTTGCCATTGCAGCGTCTTCAGTATGTCTGCATCTGTGCGCCCGTGTCATTGGCGTCTGAGTGATTATAATCTCATTACCTCAGATGATTTTAATGCAGGTGAAAGGGGTGCCTTTGTCTGCGAGCATGCTCAGTCAACCGTCTGCGCCGCCAAGGTGTCCCCTACTTGTTTACATCTTAGAAGAGTTTCTCAGAAAGGATGAGGTGATTACGTTGGTTTGGGTAAGTAATTGATTCAATTATCAAGTAGAATACAAAAATCATTCTCCTTCAGTCTTTCAGCATCTTGAAGTCCAGTTACATGTTTGTTTACATGAAACATTGATGGGTCGTGAACTTGTTCCGAGCATATCTCTATGCTTTGTTTATTGGACATGTTGTCAAACGACGGTGTCAGGAAATGTGCTGCAGAGTTTAGTCGGCTGAAACGGTGGACTTGAGCCAGAAAAATCTTGGGTTATCTCATTTTTGTCCCAAGCACTCTTAAGTGTGTCCTCAGTTTTCTGTCCTGGTTTTTGTCACTTCTGAACGTTGACGTCAAACCCTCCAAAAATTAGTTCAGGAAAAAAAAAAACATTCCTTCCATTTGATGTTTTTGGATGAAATGGACGTCTAAACAACAGCGAGCGCCTGCAACTCTTCATCTAACCTCGTCTGGCTGGTAATGTTGCAGTCACTTTTGGATTTTAAGCAGCAAGATATTTCAGCAATAATCATTTCTGCCTTCCAAGAAATTAGTCTACTTTTTTTTTTTTTTTTTTATATATAAACCTTGTCCGCACACATATTAATGGTTGATACCATGCCGGTAAAAACCTAAGGCATATATATGTGCATTATTACTATATTTAATATATATACATATATATGCATACATACGCATACATATATATATACACATACAAACCCAGTGAGTTTTTTTTATTTTTATTTTATTTTAATCTACCTTTTCACCAGCCTTTTCAACCTTTTGCGGTGGGCTTGGTTCTGCAGGATCCAGGTTCAAGCCCCAGAATGGCAACCAAAATGAACCACCTTGGGCCCTTGAGCAAGCCCTTTAACCCTAATTGCTCCCCTGTGTTTGTTCTCTCAGATGTAAGTCGCTTTGGATAAAAGCGTCTGCTAAATCAGTATTAGTAGTAGTAGTAGTAGTAGTAGTAATAGTAGTAAAAAGTAAAAGTGACAAATGTGCTACAACTGCAACCCCTGAAATTCAACAACACGGGGCCGTCCTTTTTTTTTTTTTTAATTTCTTTCTACTCTTAGACATTCCTGGAAGTCTGTTATTAGCCGTCTCATCTCTAATGTATTGAAGGGCAGAAGGATTCTCACACGCGAACCTACGGTCGGTCAGGAATAGCAGCTTAATCACTCCGCCCGCGCGGTCAAGCTGGAGTGAGCCCACAGCTTTGTCCCGGTGATTGCTGATGATGTAAGATGTGCTCACACAGATCCTCCAAGCTGATTGGTTAGCTGCTTGAGTCACGTACCACACCTATTTGGATGCAGGGAACAGATTAGAGATGGAGCTGTTTGTTTGTTTGTTTGTTTGTCTGAACGGTGAGGTGCGCAAATTCATTTATTGACGAGACCTGTTGGGGCCAAAGGGAGAGTTTAAACTCTCTAAAAGATCTTTTACCTCGTTAGATCATATTGCTAACTTGCTTTAGTCAGTTGTTTAATAATTCAGATTTAAGTTGTCGGTAAAAAAACCCTTTTACTAAGTGATTTTCTTTTTTCAATTGATTATGTCTGAAAACGTGGAGATGTGACGTAGGGATGGCCGGTATGGACTAAAAAATGTATCACGATAATTTCTGGCATTTATCCCGATAACGATAAAAATGGCGATTAAAAAAAAAAAAAATACCAATTCAACTCCACCTTTTTAACTATAAATCTATCACCACATTCAGTCTTTGGAACCAAAACACTGCTCTAAAAGAATACTAAATGCTACTAAACTACACCAATTAAATTGAATTAATAAAAACCAATTAAATGAGTCCACCTGTACTGCAAAACTGTAATGACTCAAATGAAACAAGTTTGAAATGTAAGAACAGATTCAACATTTATTCAAACTGTATGGCTTAAACAGTGGGATAACAGAGCAAACAGCAAAAGTATCACTGTCCTTCAAGTTTTCTTAGCTTATAAAATCACAAAGTAGAAAAAAATACAACCTGATAAATAAATAAAACAGGACAAATAAATAAAAGTTCACTGAAAATAAAATCATATCAATGATGACCTCTTCTAATATAAATAAAATGTGCAAATTAACCTGTGGTTGGAACATGCCACAAATTAGATACTATTGCAATTTTTTTCCCTAATAGTCAAACGTTATATCAAAATGTAACAACCATTTCCTTCTGTTTTTGCAGACTCTGCATATAATAGAGGATGTTTGCTCCTCATCACTCTTTTTAAATCCAAACCAGTTTCAGATAACGGAGCTGGAGCCACGTTTAACAACGAGCTCCTCGCTCTCAGATCCGCCTTCCGCCATGTTTGTTACACAAAAACGTCATCAACGGGAATTTATCGTTTTTACCGCGTGATGACAAATTCTTACCGTGGGGCGTGGGGAATTTTTTTGACGGTATATCGTGAACGGTAAAATATCACCCATTCCTAATGTGACGCCACAAAAAACGTCAGAAGTAACTGCTATGCTGGCTCACTCTTCACGCTGTGAGACGTGAATTTGGTTTACAAGCAAACTGATCACCGATCAGGATTTTGAGAGCCGATAACCGATCTCCAAAATCGGTATCTGCCGATCCCGATATTGTCGATCACAGCGTGAAATCCATAAATTCGTCAATAGTGTTGTCTCATGTACACAACACTGTCATTGTATTATTGGGTATAACAATTAGGAGATGAGAAAGTATCATGAATTGACTGTTTTATTTCAGGCTGAGGCAATGTGCAATATTTCACACTTAGAGGTGATTTAGATTCAGCTTACAAAGAGCAAGTGTAGTTTACTAGTTTAAACTTTCCTGTGGTAATAATGATGTACAACACAACGTGTGCACCAACACAGACAACAGCAGACATGTCACTCTAAAAGTTGATACAAGTTGTAAACTATAAACCTTAGTTTTCCTGTGGAAAGAGGAATTAAATCTTAAAATAAAATATGAATTATGAATTATTAAGCTTTGTGAAAGTTTTAGCGATAGCATCCGGTGCGTGTGACCCAGGAAACTCTTGTGAGTGAAACTCAACTCTACACTAGAACTCCAAATGTTACTCGTGAAGCGACTGACACGACTGTCGTCCTGCGTGAGGGTTTGATGTGACTGTATATATTCTGGTTTAACTCTGGCGGACATTCATCAGTGAAATATTTACGACTCTGCAGCGCGTACCGGGATCCAAGCAGCTTACGGCGCGTTTAAACCTGACGTCTTCTACAATAGAAAGCAGCTGATGATCAAGGCTCATGAATCCATTACCTTAGGCTGTAGTTCTTTATTTTTCTTGCTGTAGTTTTATAGGTCTCTGTTACGTTCAGCTGAGTTAGCGGCGTTGCTCCTTTTCTTTCTCTGCCTTAGCTGCAGCCAACTTTGGCAACTCAATATACTCCTTTGTGTGAAAAACTTTCAAATGTCTTATCAGCTTCGTTGTGTTGAAATTCTTTTATAACATTCCTCTTCGTAGTATCTCCTTTGGACACACCTTGCAAAATGCAAATTTGCTGTCCTTTTCGGACATTGTAAAACTCCTATACCGGCGAGGCCGACGCCCCCTTTGGACACCTGGGTCTGAGATGTGGGAACTAGGGCTGGGGATCGATTCAAATGTCAAGATTCGATTCAGAATCGATTATCAAGATTTGATTCGATTCGATTCCGATATTGATTTGGGTCAGTGTTATTAAAACTGTTTTTTGAGCTGTTGCATGACAATGCAATATGACAATATGATGCATATTACTGTAGTTATGCAAAATATTACTACTAGTATTATAATGAGATTCAACAGCAAGTATTGCAGCTAATGATGCTGTAAGGACCAATCAGCTCCCAGAATGCTGATAGAACTGAAACAGAAACATCATGTGGGTCAGAATTATCAAACAGATCCAGGGAGGAAACAGAGACGGATGAAATCGGTTTTATTTTTCCCAACATTCTGTTTTTATTTGTTCCATTTGCAATCGATTTTGGTTTTTAATTTTTGAGCATTTGGTTTTTAGCATTTTTTGCAAATGTAACCCCAAGACAGTATATAAAGTAATGAAATATAAACAATTTTTGCAATTATAACCTAACACTTTAATGTTTTCATACCTTTAAACATATTTAAAGGCAAAAACACGGCACCAGTTATTCTCGTGTCCAACAAAACATTCCTTTTTTGGGGATAAACAAAAAAATAACCAAAAGTTGTAATGTAATGATGGAAAAAAAAAATACATAAAAAAAATAGAAATAAAAATAAAAAATCGATCTTCGATTTAGAATTGGGAAATCGATTTTTTTCAACATGGGCCTAGTCTCTGTTACGTTCAGCTGAGTTAGCGGCGTTGCTCCTTTTCTTTCTCTGCCTTAGCTGCAGCCAACTTTGGCAACTCAATATACTCCTTCGTGTGAAAAACTTTCAAATGTCTTATCAGCTTCGTTGTGTTGAAATTCTTCTATAACATTCCTCTTCGTAGTATCTCCTTTGGACACACCTTGCAAAATGCAAATTTGCTGTCCTTTTCGGACATTGTAAAACTCCTATACCGGCGAGGCCGGCGCCCCCTTGGGTCAGTTCGGTCTGAGATGTGGGAACACACGTGCGGGCGGCGGTTTATTGTTGTAAACGTCATCTGATCGGCCAGCTTTGAACAATTATTTTCCGATCTCCGATCAAAACCGATTATTGGGCCGATACCGATTGGTTGCCGATCGATCGGTGCATCTCTAGTTTTTATTCATCTGTCTGGTTGGCTTCCAAGCTAGTGGGCTATACATAAATCATGTTTGATCAGTTCTGCTGATTCTTGTTCTTGTTTTGCATTTTTCCAGTATTTTCTTTCCACATTTATTGTTGTATCTTTTGTAATATGATGTTTTAAGTCTGTATTTATTTATAAATATGTGCTCCTCGTGCTCAATGACAGTTGAAATAGGTTAAAAAAACAACAAAAACCCCTTCTGAATATCTTAAATCGTACATCAGGCGGTAAAGGGCCAAGCTTTTGTCTTGGATGAACAAACGCCTGCTCCACTGGGATGGAAGTTGGGAATGGTCGCTGTGATTTCACTGATTCTGCAGCAGATGTGGCCTCATGTTCATTATTTGCCTCTAACTTTGAAATGTATTTGTGCAAAAGCGTGCGTCCTTGTATGAGTGTCTTCCAGCATCAGGCTGGCTCGACATTAGATGACATGTTTCTCACAAATTTGAGATAATCCACATTTCTGGAGAGAATGAAAGATGAAGGCTTGTTTTGCAGTGTTTCGTGTTGTGACTTCGGCTGTGTTTGGTGTTGCTACTTTATTCTGAGCTCACACTTGTGGGTTAGATCTCATAATGGCCAGATAATGCCCTCAGAAACACAGGCCTGTCATCATTAATGGGCGTATGTCTTCCGTCCTCCACTTGTTCATCCCTTTTTCACTCCGCCAGTTGGAATGAGTCACCTTGGGTCACGTCTGTGGTGTACAGGGGATTTAAGAGTAAACATGTCCAACATTTATTCATGGCACATCTGATCATTACTGCCGTATGAGAATTGTTTGAAGAGCTTCCACTGCTCTGCTTGGAGATTTGCCTCGATTCATCTACCTGACCATTACTGACATGGTTCTTTCTGACAGTGGATATTACCTACTTCTAACAAGTGTAGACTTGTTTAGACCGCCTAAACCGAGACCAGCACACTACCAAGACCAGAGAGTACTAAGACCAAGTCAAGACCAAGACTAATTCACCCTTAAGCCTGAATTATGGTTCTGCGTCAAATCGACGCCGTCGCCGTGAAGCCGTCGCGAACCCTTTGGACTTTTCCGTCACTCCATTTCGCCGCGGTGCAGTACCCCCCGCGACCACTATTTTGCGATCTTTTCCTGAATGGTTTATCCAACTTTTTCCGGTCACAGTGAATCAAAGAGATAAGGACAACTATTGTGCAAAAAAACTAAACAAAAAAAATCAAAAATACACGAAGAAAAGAGCGCTGAAAGTTCACGACTGCTTCAAACCGGAAACCGGAAATGCGTTGCTACCAAGCGAACCAATCACAGCCCTCTCGTCTGCGTTTGGTCTGCGTCGCCTTGACGGGTAGTTACAATTTTTGGGAGGTGCATGTCAGCGACGGCGTCAGCGACGGCGTCAGCGACGGCGTCAGCGACGGCGTCAGCGACGGCGTCGTTTTGACGCAGAACCATAACTCAGGCTTTAGACCGAGACCAAAAATAAACCTGGTTATTTCCTCATCCTGCGTGAGTTGTAGAACATCAGCTCCATCCTGGTTCAGCTAGTTTCCATATGAGCTTGTATTCAACTGCAGCACAATAACACAGAGAAGTGGATGATGATGTTGAACTCACTAGAAATGTTTCCATGCATCAGCTGAGATCAGATATGTGTGGCGACTGCACTACCGCTATTTCTACACTATTGGAGGATTGACTCCAGTGCTTTTAAGGATTGACACGACTACTAACTAGTCCCAAAGTCCTCTAGCAGAATAACCAGCTCCAACACCCCCCTCCACCTCAGAAAAGTCATGAATAGTAAATGTTACTGATTTAAAATGGACTTAATTTGGAGATGAAACATGAATTTTAAATATTAAAGATTGAAATTACATTATTTACCATTATAGTAATCAGATTACACCGTATATCAGCATCACTGAAATGGACCTGATGCTTCAATCACAACGATATGCAAATATTATTCATATTTTTATTCAAACAAGGCCGTTATAAACACAAAACTGTAATTAAATACAGACACACATGCAGATGCACCAAAACATTAAATCAAATGCAAAATACAAATGGTTTCCAAAACTGTACATTAACAAGAGGAAGAACTGCTGATCACCAGATTCTGTCACCTTGGTGCAACGGCATCTCAATTGTCCGAGACACGGGGAGGCCGAGAGACCCGAGAACAAGACAAGACCACAAAAAAGTGGCTTTGAGACCAAGACCGGTCTCGAAAACTACAAGTCTAGACACTCAGGTTTGTTCTGAAGGTGCCAAATGAGGTAGAGATTTGAAAACTGGGCTTGGTGCAGGCTTGTGCTGCATCGGAGCACCATCATTGAACTAGGAATGGACCTAAAAACCAACCGCTGCAGGATAACTTGAGAAAAAATAAAAACGTATTAATTTTTTATTGTATAACGATCAAGATTTCCCTCCATTGACCTGGTACAACCCCCCCAACGGGGCAGGTAGTTGTGTCCCAGCCTCTTTTGATTCAGAGGCGGGACGTCAGAGGTTGAGAGATGTGGACATGGTTAGAAAGTCCTGCAGCTCTGTGAGCAGGTTGGATATACTGTATAATCAGGAATGAAGAGACAGGTGACAGGAGCAGCCGTCTGGCTTCAGGAAGAACTAAAGCCTCGAGGTACTGAAGCTTCCTGTTTATTACAACTGAACCTGACTGTTGGCTAGCATTTTTAAATTAATTTTAAGGTGCGTGGTCACATTTTCTCTCTCCCACTGTAGTCCAAACTGTTTATTGGGGTTTGTCTCTGGAAGCAGTATTTGAGGAAGAGGCAGGCAACAAGCATTAAATCATGACCACAACTCCGTTATAGTGCATTATAGACCATAATCAATTGTATATGTGTAAGTATGTGTGTATATACTCACGAAACCTTTTTAGGTTTACCAAGTGTACTTAATACAGATGATTTTAAGGTCTGCCGGTGTAAAATCTTCTGGTTGTCTTCTCCTGCCGTCCCTCATTTCCAACGTTTTTATTAGTTTTAATCCTTGGTTCTATCAGTCATTTCTGATTTTATCATTACAGGCTTTGATTTATTTGTGACAGAATCAATCCTGAAATTATAAACTAACTGGTCAAACTGCTGCTGATGTTTTAAAATTCAGATTGTTGGCACACGGCTTTGAGCGCATCTCGGTAGCAAAATCTACACATCTACAAAAAGATGTTTGATTTATCCGTTAGGTTAAACTCATCTCTAAACTTTGGGAGTGAGAGTAAGAGGTCTAACGAGAGTAACTGATCTTTTTCTACTTTCTAAGGTTAAAAATATGTCTTTATGTCGTTCACTTGTGTGACGCAGTCTGGTGGAAACAAATGTGGAGGCATCTTACATTTTATATTTATATTATATTTATTTTCTCTCTTTATTAGACATTTATTCAGTTTACAGTTCACTTGTTCAGTTTCTTTTCTTTTTTTTTCATACTTAAAATGTATCTTTATCGTTTATTTAGTCTGAGTTCATGTTGTCCGACTTTGAGCTGCTGTCGCTCCCGAATTTCCCCTGTGGGGATCAATAAAGGACTATCTTAACTTACCTTATCTTATCTTATTAGATCTTGTCTGCTCAGTCAACAGTACAGAGACCTTTAAGTCAAGATAGGAGTGCACCAATGTATGTTTTTATATATTCAGTATGTCAGATTACTATTTTTTGGTTAGAAAATTAAGCCCTGGAAAACGATTGATCAGTTAACCTTTTCTTTTTTAGCTCTAAAATGTGGTGCGCCTATTTATTCTACCAAAAACAGATGTAGATCTGTGAAACATTCCAGTTAAACTCGATGTTGTGTCCTCTCTTGGTAGGCAGTGCTGATTCCTGCCTGACGGACGTCCCGCTCCTCCCGCCGTGCCTCCTCCTCGGCCCCGCCACTCGTCGGGTCTCGCTGCTGCTGGCCGTGGATTGGAGCACTCTCATTGGAGGCTTTGCGAGGTGGTTTTTCGGTCTGGCGCCGCCTCCCCCCGGGGCCGGCGTGCGCTCCCAGCAGCCCGTGGTGCCCTGCACCCCCCCCTCCCCGTCACTGCACAACAGAGCCCATGCCCAGGGTGAGACCCGGACCAGCTTGGAGAATGTTCAGATAAAATCACCCCTTTTTTTTTTTTTTTACGGTTAACCCTTATACTGTCTTCGGGTCAAAATGACCTAATTCTCCTTTCCTTCTTTCCTCCTGCTCTCTCCTTCCTTCTCCCTTCCTCTTTTCTCCCTTCCTTCTTTACTCCTTTCCTTCTTTCTTTTTTCCCTTCCTTCCTTCTTTCCTCCCTTCTTTCCTTCTTTTCTCCCTTCCTTCCTTCTTTTCTTTCTTCCTTCCTTCCTTCTTTATTCCATTCCTTCCTTCTTTACTCCCTTCCTTCCTTCCTTCTTTTTTCCCTCCTTCCTTCCTTCCTTCCTTCCTTCCTTCCTTCCTTCCTTCCTTCCTTCCTTCCTTCCTTCCTTCCTTCCTTCCTTCCTTCCTTCCTTCCTTCCTTCCTTCCCTTCCTTCCTTCTTTTCTTTACTCCCTTCTTTCCTTCTTTATTCCATTCCTTCCTTCTTTACTCACTTCCTTCCTTCTTTCCTCCCTTCCTTCCTTCCTTCCTTCTTTTTTCCCTCCTTCCTTATTTCCTTCCTTCCTTCCTTCCTTCCTTCCTTCCTTCCTTCCTTCTTTATTCCATTCCTTCCTTCTTTACTCACTTCCTTCCTTCTTTCCTTCCTTCCTTCCTCCCTTCCTTCCTTCCTTCCTTCCTTCCTTCCTTCCTTCCTTCCTTCCTTCCTTCCTTCCTTCCTTCCTTCCTTCCTTCCTTCCTTCCTTCCTTCCTTCCTTCCTTCCTTCCTTCCTCCCTTCCTTCCTTCCTTCCTTCCTTCTTTCCTCCCTTCTTCTCTTCCTCCTTCCTTGACCCTAAGACAGCACAAGGGTTAAGGTTAGCTGAAACGGTGTGCATCAACTTTAATCCATTTTAAAGTATCAATCAGTCTTTTTTAATCTCTGCTGCAGCTTTAACAGTTTTACTTTGACTTACCGTACACAAATCAAAAAGGCTCATTCAGCAAAGTTTGATCACCTTGTCCGATTCAATATATTGCAGAAGCAGCTGTTTTTGAATGTATTTTTTCGTAGATGAAATAAGCAACAGGACAAGGGTAGCGCAGGAGAATATAGTAAGTTATTTTCTTATCGGAGGTTTCATCACTGTTGAAACTGTGGTGAACCTCAACGCTAACTGAGATGCGTCCGTGGCGTTCAGGACGCAGCACAGGAAGCCTCACGTCTGATTTCTCATCTTCCTCTCACATTCCTTTGATTAGATTTCATTTTGCGTGCATGTGAACTTTGTTTTCACTAGAACTTCCGGTTAAACTCTTTGCTGTTCAAATATTTAATGCTGCCACACTTTGTTTCCTTTGTTTATACTGTGCTTTATGAATAGAAGTCATATGTCTCCAGAAATGTTTGATATAAATACATAAAATGCTTAATCTCAAAACAAAAGAAAAAAATACTTTGTTGGTAAAAAACACCACAAAGTAAAATAAATTATGAGATCAATTAATTGAACTTATTCCTTTTTTGGATTCACTGAAATGACAGTTGTGAGATAATACTAGTGTTGTTTTTATCAGCCTGTTTCAATTTTAGTTTTAGTCTAGTATTTGGGTCAAGCTATCATTTTAGTTTTTATTAGTTCTAGTCCCGTTCATTCTCCTTTTAGTCGTGTCAAGTTTCATTTGACTAAAAGTCTGAGCATTTTAGTATTATTTTATTCAGAATTGTCCAGGACAATTTTAGTCTAGTTAAGATTGTATTTAGCCAAACCCATTTTGAAATTCAAATAAAGTTATCTTATTATTATATTATTGTTACCTTATAGACTCAAGAATAAATTCATTCTAGATACAGAAGACTCTAATTTGAGTTTACAACATATTTATTTTTCCGCATTTCTCCCCATCTTTTTCTTTTTCCACGACACATTGGGTTTTCTTTTCCACGTCTATGTAGGAAAGTGGATCCAAAGATGGTTCTTCTTCTTCTCCAGCCCCAGAGCAGATCCCCACGTTTCTTTATGTAACTTTGTTTTTAATTGATGTGAACCTAGAGCTCTGCGTTAACGGCATCAGCCTCTAACTCTGCAGCTGCATCTTCTGGATCTGATTCCCCGCTGCAGCGACTGGGATTGAGGACTAACGTCACCCAGCAGAACTAAACCAGAGAAACTACTGAAAACATGGACATTAAACCAGAGAAACTACTGAAAACATGGACATTAAACCAGAGAAACTACTGAAAACATGGACATTAAACCAGAGAAACTACTGAAAACATGGACATTAAACCAGAGAAACTACTGAAAACATGGACATTAAACCAGAGAAACTACTGAAAACATGGACATTAAACCAGAGAAACTACTGAAAACATGGACATTAAACCAGAGAAACTACTGAAAACATGGACATTAAACCAGAGAAACTACTGAAAACATGGACATTAAACCAGAGAAACTACTGAAAACATGGACATTAAGGATCTTTGCTAGAACATGTCGCCTCGTTTTGGTCAATGAAAATGAGGACACATTTTAGCAGAGTTTTTATTTTGTAATCTACATTTTAGTCTCGTTTTTCTTCATCTACGATATTGCATTATATATTTAATTATCGTTATCGTCACATGACCAGCATTTTCGTTGCGTCTTATCTCATTTTCCTCAGGTGATAAAGGTTCGTTGACGACGATATTTAGATATTTAGCAACACATTTTAGGTACCACGACAGGTCCGGGATGATTTTATTAAATTACTATTATTTTATTATTGTTTATTATTATAATAATGATCAGTTATGAAGTTACTTAATACTGTTCCCCTTGGCAGGAGGAGGCGCGGCGCGTCTGCCAGGAGCCATGTGCCTCCCTCACACCAACAACATGGACAACAAGCTACCGGGGGTGGGGTCAGGGGGGGCGGCTTCCCTTCGAAAACAAGGGGGAGGCGTTCCGCTGGAGCCGTTCATACATCAGGTGAGTGACAACAGCATGTGAGCCATGAATGTAGGTAGAGCTTAGTGGGGATATTAATACTTTTTTCCCCCCCGGGGGTGGGGGACGGTATCGAGAGACGATCTGAAACTGAAACATCTGGGGAAGGAAAAGCGAACAGCTTGTAGTTTCCTCTTTTTGTTGTTTTTGCTCCTGATGTGGCCTGTTTTGCTCATTAGTTCTCTTCGTGTGTGTGTTGATGTGCTTCTACTGTAGGTGGGAGGTCACACCAGTATGATGCGTTACGACGACCATACAGTGTGTAAGCCTCTGATTAGCAGAGAGCAGCGCTTCTACGAGTCTCTCCCTCCCGAGATGAAGGAATTCACTCCCGAGTATAAAGGTCAGTCCCGGGTCACCGATGTAGCGGATCAGAGGCTGGAGTTGGTGAACTCTTATCACCCGCCTGAGCTCTCTTTGTCCAGAAATACTGCGGGTTACATGATTCATTGCTTTCACCTTCACCTTGAACCTAACCGAACACAACGGTTTCCAACATGTAATGGGACACAACACTCCTACAAGATCGGTCAGTTAACATGAAGATGTGTGAAAATACAAATGATTAGGGGTGTAACAATATATCGTGCCACGAAATTTTGCAATACGTGTCGTGGAGGTGACGAATTGTAGCGCGATATTGGATTATTAATATTAATATATTGTGTTTACTCGTAACATCCTATTTGTGCAGCGGGATCACGTGACGACCGCGCCTCGATCCGTGGACCAAAATCTGACTACGCTCAGAAGAAACTAGTACCGTTTTGCGGTCCCGATCACGGGACTCTTGGGGGGTTTTGAGCTCCGAACTTTTATTTATAATGTGAACATGAATCAATGTTTTTTATGATGTAAAGATTGTGTCGTCCCAAAAGGTGGGAGGATGAAATGATAACGGGGTTCACCTTACGGCCTCAGGCTGGAGCATGTGGCTGAAGCTCTTAGCTCTGTCATAACAGTCATGTTGCAGTTTGAGTTTGGGACTCTTCATAGTTTATTTATTTACTTTTATTCATTTATTTAATTTTAGTTGTTAAATTTCTGGAAAAGAAAAAAGTAAAATCATACATGAGAGAAACTATTCAGTTTGTGGCAAAATATTTGTACTTGTATGAAACTGAAGATGCATAATGCAAACCTGACATTTACTTTTAGTTCAGTTTGTGGAAAATGGTTGGCCTGGCTTTCTCTTTAAAACTTAAACAGTTATAAAGCATTACAAACTGTAACAATAGGGCAAACGCACAGCATTAATTTGTATTTTGTGTCTTTCAAATAAAAGACAATTTTTCCAGTCATATGTTCCTCATTCAAGGTTGTTAAAAAATACTGCTATAATATCGTATCGTTATCGTGACCTCAAAATCGTGTATCGTACCGTATCGTGAGATTAGTGTATCGTTACACCCCTACAAATGATCAAAAGTAATTCGTTCATATCATGATTTTGCATAATTTCAATGGAAGGGAAACATTTACACTTGTAAAGAGAAAGATAAGATGCTGCATCTTGGGTAACTGACATTTAAGAGCGACCTCAGGCCCGTGGCAGAGAAAGGAGGCTCTTCAGACCTGATTAAACCGTAAAAGAATGGGGCCACAGAGACGGTGTAAATGAGTTAAATGTGTAGATACGCTTGAGGCTTCACACAGATATAATGGCTCAAGCAAAGCAGCTGGTTTTAAGATTATTCTTTTTTAATTATCCCAAGTTGGCTTTATACTAGCACCACTCTCAGAAAAATATTCTTCACTTTCCTCTGTACATTTGTGCTCTTGTTCTGCTTTTTCCACTGCATGTGCACCTTAGATCCACCTATGATACAAAAACAGCCTGTGGTATTTTTTGTGTATTTTTTTTACATCCCTTGCCAAATGTCTGCATCACTTATGTTATTGACACAAGATTGGGAAAAAAAACAACTCCTCATTCTACTATCCCATATTCAGCTCACAGGCTTTAGAAATGGCGGAAACCCTTTCATTTGAATTAGTTTTTTTTTTTTTTTTTTTTAAAGGAACATGAGTGGGATCTGCAGCGGGAGTCAAACCTACTTATCCATTATTTCATGTACGACTTGAATAAATGTCCTGTTTAGTGGAGGGAGAGGCAGAGAAAAGCAGAAGGGAAGGAAGGAAGTGCGGATGTTTAGCGGTGGTGAAGCTGCAGCTGCTCTGGTTTTCATCACCAGCCACATGCTGTGGCCGCTGTCGCTTTCTTCTGCTTTGGTGACGGACAATAACAAGAGAACATCTGGCCTTTCTGACAGGCACATGAACAAGTATTTTATGAAACATAGCAGGGCAGGTGTAACGAACTGCATTGATAATGGTTGAGTTCTCGTTACAACTGAGAAAACAAATAGGACTTGTAAGCAATGTACCACCAGACCAACCCATCCTAAACAGTTTTAATATTCGTCTGCATCAGACCAAACATCCCATGAGGTGTTGTTGCATTGAGGCTTGTTCTCAGCCCAGAGGCTTCGTCCTAATTGGGCTCATTCGGTAATCATGCACAAACGGTGAACTGCCAGCCTCCTCCGAGGGTCTTGTTGGTGTAATTCATGAGTAACATATGTATGGCTGCAGCTATCCAATATTTTGGTGATGGATTATTCTATCAAATATTCCATCGATTAATTGAGTAATCGGATAAAACTTTTGCCAAATTAAAGCCCAATTATAAATATACAATAGAAAACAAGTCAGATCATTTAAAACAACCAATTTGTTTCTTTTAGGAGAATAATTGACATTTACTTACCGTATTTTCGCGACCATATGGCGCACTGTGTGGAAAGGCGCACCCTCAGTTTTGTGTGTCATTTTTGGTTTTAAAACACACATATGGCGCACCGACCCAAAAGGCGCCGTCTACGGAGACGGAGCTGCACACACGCACGCTGCAGAACACACACGCGCTAAAAATACAGCGGAAGCAAAACTTAGTTTGATATTTTATTTCACTTTTCACATCAATCAAACCCTTCAAAGGTTCATATTCTGTTTTTGCATTAAAGAATTTAAAAAAAACACCGGGTTGCTGCACATAAACCTGTCTCAGCCACTGATCATCTCCTCATCCATCCAGCCCTTTTCATTTCACTCTGGCTGGAAAAGTCTCTTTAGGGAACGCTTTTCTTTTAAAAATCCCAACCGCGGCGGTCCCGGGTCCCGCTCCCCGTCTGCTCCCTCGCGCTGGACCGGGTCAGCTCCCCCCCCCCCCCCCCCCCCGCGCTGGTCCCGCGGCGGTCCCGGGTCCCGGGACCGCCGCGCTGGACCCGCTCACACACACGCGCTGTCGGGGAGCCGGTACCGGGTTGTATGCGACAGGAGCTCCGTTAATTCAGCTGCGCCAGTCCGAATTTCCAGACGTGTCTCAGCTTCTTGATCATCATCCTTTCATCCAGCCCCCTCTTTTCATTCACCCTTATAATGACTCCGGCTGGAAACGTCTTATGCAAAGTTTTTATTTTAAAAATCCCCATACAGTTTCTGTCCATCAGCTGCGCCAGGCAAGCGCCACATAAACCAGTAAGTGTGTGTCGCGCTGCGAAAAACACCCGCGCATGTCGGGATCCGGTACCGGGTTTATAACCGACAGATTTGGCTGCAAATTTCGGAGGGTGAAGCTGATCTGACCTGAGACAGACCCCAGAAATCTCTGCTCGTAAAACGGCCGGGAACCAGGTCATCGGACCCGCTTTGGGAACCAGGAAGTCGGCTGCAGCAGCGCGCATCACCGCGCTGCTCCAGCCGCGGCTTTAACCGGGGAAAGTGACCGCTTCCGACCGGCCGGGACCGGAGGAGCCCACATGGACTTGTAGTAGGGACTCCCGGGGTAAGAGCACCGGCACTTCAGCCGGATCTGCCCCGGGATGCGGCGATCGGACCCGCAAACCCACGGCATGTGCATCCTCGGTTCTGACATGCAAAACACACGCGCTGCAGAACACGCACACACAAGTGTGCTTATTTAAATAGAGCGGAGCAAAACTTAGTTTGGTTGTATTTTACACATCAAGCAAATCCTTAAAAGTTTTCATCATCTGTTTCCGCATTAAACAGCTCAGTGAAGTCTCATTCACGTCGCAACTCAGGGGGGCTTCACCCGCCCCCTTCTCTTTTTACAGTTCTCATGGTGGCCGGCCTTACATTACCGTAATTCAGGTAATAGACACGGCGCACCGTTTCTTAAGGCGCCCGGCACATTTAAAAAAAAAAAAAAAAAAAAAAAGTTGCGCCTTATGGTCGCGAAAATACGGTACATATTATGCAAACTAGTAAACTGTTTGTTAAATGTTCCCATAAAAATAAATAAGATTATTTCAAACTTAACATTTTCTGAGTATCTTCTAAGTATCAAAAATAAAAAAATATTCTTTAAATTACTTTTAAATTATGCAACTTCACATTCAGAACCAACACGTTTCAACAGAAATGCTTGGCTGTGGACCGGACCTTCTTTTAATTTAAATAAGCCTACACCTTCACATCTTCTGTCTCTTCCTCTTATTACTTTACTGCGTTTTGTCATTGACGCTGTCACTGTTGTCAGTCCCGGCCGCCGTCTGTGCAGCTAAACTGTTCACACACGTTACGAAAACGCAACGCCGTCTTATTCCGCTTTATTTATTTATAAATATATTTTTATTTATATTTATTTATATTATTTATTTACAAGGACACGTTGTGTCACGTTAAAAAGAACGTGTGCGAAACGTGAAGTCTAAATTAATTTTTTATTTAAACGATGCTTCCAAGCATTTTTTGTTATGGAGTTACTCGAGGAACTCGAGGAATCGTTTCAGCCCTAAACATATGCATGAGAGCTACAAAAAACTCTTTATTCTTTAACAAAAGCAAGAATCGGGACAAGTCAGAAGCTGTAGAGATGACTGTTGATCGATAGCTACACAGCAGACAAAAAGAAAAAGGTAGAACATAAACCTTCAAATATTGTTCCTAGACCCCCAAGATGCCATAAAGAAGCCTCCCTTTTAGAAAACCCAGCCTAGCACTGAACACCACGATGAGTCTTGGAAAATCAAGCGTCAATAACGACTCAATGCTGCTGTTTAAAAAAAATAAAAATATATATTACAACACATGGTGAGACGGCTCTCTGCGAAAGCAAAAAAGACAAATTCCCTGCAGAGCAACGGTGCACTGTGATTGTTTACATCTCTTTCAAAGACTGCCCAGGTGTGTACAGACTACTCATAACTGATTTCCTCTGCCGAGGGTTTGCTTTGTCTTTATTAATTATTTTTTAATAATTCACATGGTCTGCTGAAACCAAGTTCATCCCAGAATGACTGAGTTCAACTTGGAAATCAGCTCTGAGCGATAGATGGAGAGATAAGAAGCGGAGACGCATAGCACGAGTGGTTTGTCACACAACAGCGAGGAACAGGCCCAGCCGTTCTTTCCTGTTCTTCCTGTTCCTTGTTTCCTCGTCTGTGAGGTTTTCCTGGAGATGTAATAGATAACTCTGGCATTTGAAATGTTGAGAAGAATAAAAGCTTTGCCGGAACAGCAGCAACCTGAAAAAGCGCTCTGGTACGCTAGTGACCCGATTAACTGTAAACTAAATGTTAAGTGAAATACTGGATAATACTATATATATATATATATATATATATATATATATATATATATATATATATATATATATATACTTATATACTTCTTTTGAATGTTAAATGCTTTGACTACATGTGAGGTAGCGCAAGAAAAAAGAAACATATTTGCACAGAATTTAAGTAAATACTATATGCATTTTTTTTTTTTTTTTAATGTTATTTACCTTAAACATTTTGAAGTTTCCAACCTTTTAAATGGTTGTAAAAATAAGAAAACTTGAGGTCATTTGAGTCCTGTTCTTTAAATGTAAAAAGTCATCGACTTCTGGCGCAGCATGTACCGGCTCATATGAGAGAAATGCAGTTTTTATGTTTATTAGGCACAAAAACATGAAAATTTGCTTATGACAAAGACTATTTTTAAATATATATGATATATATCTGTATTTCCACCTTCCTTTGGGGCTAATTATACACATTTACTCTGATAACTTGTTAAATTAACCCTTGTGCTGTCTTTGGGTCAAAAGCACCCAATTGTTCTATCCTTCTTTCCTCCTGCCATGCTCTCTCCTTCCTTCTTCCTTTCCTCTTTTCCTCCTTTTTTACCATCCTTTACTCCTTCTTCTTCCTACCTCCCTTCCGTCATTCGTTCCTTTATTACCTTCTTTGCTTTTCCTTCCTTCCTTTCCTTATTTTATCCATTCCTTCCTTCTTCCCTCCCTTCTTTTTTTCCTTTTCTCCATTCCTTCCTTTCTTTCTCCCTTCCTTCCATGTTTTCTCCCTTCCTTACTCCCTTTCCTACTTCCTTCCTTCTTTTCTCCTTTTTCCTTACTTCCTTCTTTCCTTCATTCCTTCTTTTCTCCCTTCTGAGTTCTGAAACATTGATGGACATTTTATGATGATTTTTTTTTTTTTTTACTTGGGCATGTTTTCCTTTTTAAAATGTTGCATATTTGTACTTTGTTTGTAATCAATACCTGTGATCCCCGAGGCTTGTGTACAGGAGCCCTGGTGGTGTTGCCGGGTCTGTACTCCCTCACTGACAGCAGACCTCCCAAGGGGGTCTATATTTAGTCCTGGATCTGTGCCCACTACCATTGTCCAGCAGATTAAATAACAGCCGACAGACAGCTGCCCAGGAACTAATTTATGCATCTGTCAAGGTTGTTTTGTCCGCACACGGTTCCACAATAGCGGCTGAAATGTGTCCTTGTCTGGTGCTTTTCTGCGGGCCGAGAGCCGGCCGGGGAAAGGTTTGACTGAAGCTGAGGCTGCTTTGATGTCACCGGTCGACCAAACGTATTTGGGATGAAGGGAGCTGCAGCTTTGGTGCAGATATCACTTCCTGACTTGATACTTGGAGTCTCCCCGACTCAGAAACCTCATATGTCTTTAACAGCAGAGCGCGTAAATGCTTTTTATGTCATTAAGGTCCCTGAACTTCCCACAGAAATCAAGGATTTTCCCTCATTTGGTGTTTTGATGACGTTCGTTAGATCATTTCCTTTAGTTCTCAGTTCACTATATGAATTAATCTGTGCCTTTTTATCATTTCAATAACCTATAAAGTGTCAGCACATTTATTTGCATCTCTGTTGCTTCAAATTGTATCCGCTGAGATCTTGCAGTCATGAGGGGAGGCTCAGACCGCTGCGTGAGAGTCCACATCCCAAACATTCACAGAGGAATTAAGGCCTGGAGATGGACAACCTCCCTGAACCGTGAATCCTAACATTGTCATCTCAGAAGATACATGTGACTTGTGCACATAACATTGCTGAACCTTGATCTGAGCAGCAGCAGAAGCGGCAGCACCAGATCCCAACACTCATGGACTTGACTGACTCGTTACCCCGACAGACCTTACAGTCTGCTTTCCTCTTCACCTCAGGACCTTTTACCTTTGTTCCAGGGTCCAGCCTTTATGTTCCTTGTAGATGTTCACACATTGAAGACCTTTTTCTCCTCCTAGTGGGCGATGGTTCACCACAATCCTCCCACATTTGAATAAGTAGTTTAACATTTCATACTGGATGGACATCCTGGTGGTTGTTTAAGGAGTCAGACGCTCCTAGTTGCATCGGTTGGTAATGGATAGATGGATGGATGGATGGATGGATAGATGGATGGATGGATGTACAGAAAGTATAAATAAGTTAAGTTTGAATTTTCACTTATGGGAGGAGTATATTGCACTGGATGTTTGGAGTCACTATGTATGTTTGTTGAGAGACTGAATGGCCGTGGGGAAAAAACTGTTTATGTACAGGACTGTCTCAGAAAATTAGAATATTGTGATAAAGTTCTTTATTTTCTTTAATGCAATTAAAAAAACAAAAATGTCATACATTCTGGATTCATCACAAATCAACTGAAATATTGCAAGCCTTTTATTATTTTAATATTGCTGATTACGGCTTACAGTTTAAGATTAAGATTCCCAGAATATTCTAGGATAAAGATAAAGATAGGATATTTGAGTTTTCTTAAACTGTAAGCCATGATTAGCAATATTAAAATAATAAAAGGCTTGCAATATTTCAGTTGATTTGTAATGAATCCAGAATGTATGACATTTTTGTTTTTGTAATTGCATTACAGAAAATCACAATATTCTAATTTTCTGAGACAGTCCTGTATGTGTTTGTGTGTGTTTTAATTGACCTGTAACGCCTTTCTGAAGGCAGCAGCTCAACGAGGTGATGGCCGAATAAATAGTTGAAGGCTGAAATATTTGAATGGCTGCAGTAGTTTTCCTAAGGGAGGCTCTCATTTGACTAGATAAATCCTGGTGGTTTCTCTAGTTCAAAGATAAATATTAAAAAAACAATACTAAACTAGAGTACTCTCTCTCTCTGTTTATTACATGGCGATGTTTTTACCTGTATGACGTCACTGTGCTGGCAGCAGCAGCATCAGCAGCAGCTGGCGGCGGCTAGACTCATCTAATGAGATAGATGATGCAGCAGGAGATGCAGCGCTGAGTCAGCTGCCATGCGGCAAGACTCGTTCCCCCTTTAAGGGATTCTGACGAAGGCTTTAGACGAGTGTAGTGAAGGAGGTCTTCAGTCATCCCTCCTTCTGGTTGAACTAGGGATGAACTGTGGCAGAAATCAAGCATCCAATACCACCTGAATCTAAAAACAACCAGTTCTTCATATCTGTCATCCAGAAAAACACTTAACCCTTGTGCTGTCTTTGGGTCAAAATTACCCAATTCTTCTATCCTTCTTTCCTCCTGCCATGCTCTCTCCTTCCTTCTTCCTTTCCTCTTTTCCTCCTTCTTTACCCTCCTTTACTCCTTTTTCTTCCTACCTCCCTTTCGTCATTTGTTCCTTTTCTTTGCTTTTCCTTCCTTCTTTCCTTATTTTCTCCATTCCTCCCTTCTTCCCTCCCTTCTTTCTTTCCTTTTCTCCATTCCTTCCTCCCTCCCTTCTTTCCTTTTCTCCCTTTTTCCTTCCTTTCTTACTTCCTTCCGTCATTTCTCCCTTCCTTACTCCCTTTCCTACTTCCTTCCTTCTTTCCTTCTCTTCTCCTCTCTTCCTTACTTCCTTCTTTCCTTCCTTTCTTCTTTACTCCCTTCACCCTCCCTTGACCCAAAGACAGCACAAGGGTTAAGGACAATTTTCTGACGGCACATTTGACACCGCTCTGGGATGTGGCACTAAGATGAACCTCAATGAAAAATATATTTTATATATATATAAATGTATATATTTAAGTCAAAGAATGGTTTCAAAACCAAGAAGAGGAGACATCATGTTCATATCTATGAAATGGGGGGAAACTAAATACGCTGCAGCGAAGGAGTACAGATTCTTATATAAAATAATAATATAGTCAGGTTTTTCAAACCGCCTGTGAAACTGGAAGGACAAATTGCTGTAATGCGATCTGGGACGGTCCTCCGCTTCTACGATATTGGACTGAAATTGAGAAGATTATAGAAAAGCTTCTGAAACAGCTGCACGAAAGTACTCGAGTGAAATAGCAGGCAGTATTAAGAGCTCTGGGACTAAATATACATTTAAGATGCTGCTGATGGCAGGAAAGAGAGTGGAGGAAAACTGGAAACTCCCCCAGCTGTCGTTTATGGTGCTTTTGTAATGTAGAAAAACTTAACATTTACTCTGAAACTTGGAAAATGTTGCATTTGGAAACTCCTGGACATCCTGCATTAAATATGCTCCGTCTTTCATGCCAGATGTTAATTTATTATGATAGATCTAACAGACACATGTATGCTGCTCGTGTTATTAAATGTTCTGCCTTTTCAAAAGTAAGATAATTAGTCCTAAAAGGGTTGATATGCGTTTGTTTTTCTTTTAAAAGTATTTAAAGACACAACACACACGGGAAAAAAATTATTGTTACTTATTTTCCTTTTCTTTTCTGAGTGAATATGTGTATTTTTGTATAGATTGCCATTATTACTGCTTTGTATGTTCAAAGAGGATTGTGATGTTGATGACGATAGATATTTATTATTATATTTTACATATTTAATTAATTAATTACCCCTTTCTTTTACTTTATTTATTAGTTATTAATTTACTATTATTATTATTATTATTATTATTATTATTATTATTATTTACGTGTATGATCTGATCCTACCCATAGCCCTATATTTATTTATTTATTTCGTTTTTTTTTTCCTTTTTCTCTTGCTCTTTTTTTTTCTTTCCTTAAAAAAAGACAACACATATTTACAGACAGAGCGTTTCATTTTTTCCTCTTTGTTTTTGTCTTTTAACTGAACTATAAGCACAATAACAGACTGCATTTTCCTTTTACAAGCCTTTCTGGTATTGATAAAGTTTTGAGATATTCAAACATCCATACATCTTTACCCATAAATGAGTCTTGCATTGATCAGTGAATTGATCACCTAAGGGCCAAAAGTCACTTCTAAGCTGTGTATAAACTGAGCAGTTAGACCTCAGCCGATATGCAAAATGGATTCACACCAGGAAAAAACATCAATAGTTATGTTCCCATCAATTTTTTATCTGGAAAAACAATCCACTCAGCAATAATCCACAACGCGACCGATACCACCACCTGCTGACACACAAGCACACGGGGAACTGCCTGCAACATAAATGTCACTTTTATTTCTGCCTCAAAATTATCATTATTTTGTCTTTTTTTTGTTCAGGTGAGACATTTTTCCTTGGAGTGAGTTCCATAAATGTGTTTGGGTTGTCTATTTTCAAAAGCGTTTGAAGCTATTCCACAAGACCAGGGGTCGGCAACCCAAAATGTTGAAAGAGCTGTTCAAGATTAATGTTTTTAGACATAAAGTACAATTTCGAGAAAAAAGTCGAAATGACGAGAAAAAAGTAGAAATGTCAAGATTAATCTTGAAGTACAATCTTGAGAAAAAATTCTAAATGAGAAAAAAGTCGAAATGTCGAGAAAAAAGTCGAAATGTCGAGAAAAAAGTCGAAATGTCGAGAAAAAAAGTCGAAATGTCGAGAAAAGAGTCGAAATTTTGAGAAAAAGTCGAAATTTTGAGAAAAAGTCGAAATGTCGAGAAAATATTCAAAATTTCGAGAAAAATGTCAAAATGTCGAGAAAAGAGTCGAAATTTTGAGAAAAAGTCAAAATTTTGAGAAAAAGTCGAAATTTTGAGAAAAAGTCGAAATGTCGAGAAAATATTCAAAATTTCGAGAAAAATGTCAAAATGTCGAGAAAAGAGTCGAAATTTTGAGAAAAAGTCAAAATTTTGAGAAAATATTCAAAATTTCGAGAAAAAAGTCAAAATGTCTAGATTAAAAAAGGAAAAAGGAAAAAAAGAGAAATAAAAGAAAAAAGGAAAAAAAGAAAAAAAGGAAAGAAAAAAAAAAGGTCAAACATTTTTGAAAAAGCTCCAGGAGCCACTAGGGCGGCGCTAAAGAGCCGCATGCGGCTCTAGAGCTGCGGGTTGCCGACCCCTGCACAAGACAAACTCCATGTCCCTCTTGTGTGTTTGAGTGTTTCTGATCGGCTGGTTTCTCTCGGTCCTGTCAGGCGTGGTGCGGGTGTGCTTCGAAGGCGACTCGGACGGCTACATCAACCTGGTGGCGTACCCCCACGTGGACCTGGAGGGAGTTCCCGGGGAGCACGAGGAGCGGGACCCCACTGAGAGGGAGCAGCCGAGGAGGAAGCACTCCCGCCGCAGCCTCCACCGCTCCTCCTCCTCCGCCGAACACAAGGAGGAGCGCGTGGACCGGCGGGAGGTGCACGACCCCGACACCCCTGAGAAGTACGGTGATGGTCAAGGATACAACTGTAGATTTACAGCAGATTACACTATTTTTCACACCATAAGACGCAATTAAAATCCTTAAATAGTGTCAAACATCGGCAGTGCGCCCTATAATCCTCATGTATGAATGTTGTTGTTCTTACTGACCTCGAACCAGTTTAATGGGGTACACTGAGGTCAAAAATAGTGCAGTTTTAGTGACTTTTAGTTTAGCTGACGCATTAAAGTCGGTCCTTGGTTGGATAAGGGTTGCAATGTCAGACAACCCCCCTGAAATAAAAACGGTCCAAATCATCCCCCCTGTAAAACTGCCATCCCCCCTTTCCATCCCTTGTCATTTCATCAATGAATGTGGTTTTACTGCTATTTCAACATTTAGAGTCATCACCAGAAAAATAACACCAGAAAAATAACTTATTTGACAATTTTCACCTGTTTTCAAGTAAATTTTCAAGAAAAATCTGCCAGTGGGACAAGATTTACGGTATCTTCTCATTACAAGCAAAAAAATCTTGTTCCACTGGCAGATTTTTTTACTTATTTCAAGTGAAAATCTACTTGAAACTGGTGAAAATTGTTGTTTTTTCCAGTGATGAGTCTTGTTTTAAGTGTAATGAGATTTTTTTGCTAAAATTAGACATTTTAACTAGAAATAAGACAAATATTCTTGTTAAGATTTTGAGTTTTTGCAGTGATCCATTTTACTTATCCTATGATGCGATACGATACGATATTCTGAGTTATTGTGAACGAGTTGAATAAAGTTCGACTTACCGGACAGTTTTTTTCGCTTTATATGTTTTATCATGCGCCTTATTTATGAAAATAGACCCGCTCATTGATATTGCGCCTAATGGTCCGCAAAATACTGTACATACAGGACTGTCTCAGAAAATTAGAATATTGTGATAAAGTTCTTTATTTTTATGTAATGCAATTAAAAAAAAACCAAAGATGTCATACATTCTGGATTCATTACAAATCAACTGAAATATTGCAAGCCTTTTATTATTTTAATATTGCTGATCATGGCTTACAGTTTAAGATTAAGATTCCCAGAATATTCAAATTTTTTGAGATAGGATATTTGAGTTTTCTTAAGCTGTAAGCCATGATCAGCAATATTAAAATAATAAAAGGCTTGCAATATTTCAGTTGATTTTTAATGAATCCAGAATGTGTGACATTTTTGCATTACAGAAAATAAAGGACTTTATCACAATATTCTAATTTTCTGAGACAGTCCTGTATATAATACGTATGTTTGCAACTGTGTTTTGACCTTTTTATAATTGACCTTTTTGAAAATATAAGTATATGTCGTTATTGGATTTAGTGTCTCCAGCTGGTTGACGGGTCTTTGTGGTGCAAAACAGCAGGTTTTGTTCATAAATCAATAAATGGAGAGCAGTCTATGGTAAAGGGTGCATCTATATTGACATACATATACACACAGTGTTGGCACAAGGTGAACAGGAATAGACGTGAACAACAAATAGTTCAGCGGTCAAATGTAAAGCTTGAAATCCACAATAGAAGCTGCAGTAATTGGGAGGATCAGCACCCGTGTTTTCCCAGCATTAACGGCGGCCTCTCCTCCTCCCCGCAGCCTCGGAGAGCTGAAGAGTCCCAGGCTCGACCCGAAGATTCACTCGGAGGTTCCGTTCCAGATGCTGGACTGGAACAGCGGCCTGACCTTAGAGAAGATCACCCACAATCCCTGGAGCCTGCGGTGCCACAAGCAGCAGCTCAGTCGCATGAGGTCCGAATCCAAGGACCGGAAACTCTTCAGTATCCTTTTATTATATTTTATATATATATATATATATATATATATATATATATATATATATATATATATATATATATTTTTTTTTTTTTTTTTTTTTCAAGTTCTGTTTATTGATTTTCACTTTCATTCAGTCCTCAGCAAAAGTATTCAACAGAAAATATATGAATACATAGAATAACTAGTAATAATAATCAAAAGTAAAAAATAAAAAAATAAAAAATACAAAAATAATAATTGTAATCTAATCTGTGTCCATGAGGATCATTGGGCAGATTGTCCATAAAATGTAAAAAGGGTGACCACATGTCATTAAATTCTCCAACTCTACCTTTTAGAATGTATGTTAATTTTTCTAATACTAGGTGTGAACACATCTCTTTTAACCACTGGGTGGAATTAGGACTCTGAACATCCTTCCACTTCAAGGCTATTACCCTTTTTACTTGTAACAAACAAAAATCTATGAGCTTTCTTTTCTTTGCATTTCCACCAAAGTCTTCAGGGTATATATGTAATAGACATAATCTAGGTTCAACAGGAATTATACACTCTCTTAATCTGGAAATCAGGCGAAGGGTATCTTTCCAAAAGTCCTGGAGTTTCTTACATTCCCATATACAATGAAGCAAGGTACCTCTTTATTATGAGATATCTATTACATTAAAATGCAGTCTGCAATACAGTCTACCCGATGAAGTAGATAGTGATGGAAAAAGGTCAAATTAAACCTAAATGTCACTCAAACGATGCAACATCAGCACTGAATACAACAGTGATACCAGATAAAATCATGGTGCATTAAATGTAAACGTGTGTGAGTGTGTACCGATGAGGCTGCCAAATAAAGTTGCTTTCTTCAAGGAAAATTATGACTAAATATCTTCGTCAACGAACCTTTATCATCAGAGGAAAACGAGACGAGACGCAACGAAAATGCAGGTCATGTGACAATAATTAAATATAAAATGCAATATCGTAGATGAATAAAAACCAGACTAAAATGTAGATTACGAAATAAAAACTCTGCTAAAATATGTCTTCATGTTCGTTGACCAAAACAAGACGAAAGGTTCTCACAAAGATCCTTAATGTCCATGTTTTCAGTAGTTTCTCTGGTTTAATGTCCATGTTTTCAGTAGTTTTTCTGGTTTAGTTCTGCTGGGTGACGTTAGTCCTCAATCCCAGTCGCTGCAGCGGGGAATCAGATCCAGAAGATGCAGCTGCAGAGTTAGAGGCTGATGCCGTAAACGCAGAGCTCTAGTTAACGTCCATTAAAAACAAAGTTACATAGAGAAACGGGGATCTGCTCTGGGGCTGGAGAAGAAGAAGAAGAAGATCTATCTTTGGATACACTTTCCTACATAGACGTGGAAAAGAAAACCCAGTGTGTTGTAGAAAAAGAAAAAGATGGGGAGAAATGCGGAAAAATAAATATGTTGTAAACTCAAATTAGAGCCTCTTCTGTATCTGGAATGAATGTATTCTTGAGTCTATAAGGTAATTCAATTCAATTTTATTTATATAGCGTCTAATACAACAGATGTTGTCTCTAGACGTTTTCCAGAGATCCAGAACATGAACATAAACATAAATATAACAATAATATAATAATAAGATAACCTTGTTTGAATTGTAATATGGGTTTGGCTAAATACAATCTTTGACTAAAACTAGACTAAAATGGTCCTGGACAATTCTGACTAAAATAAGCCTAAAATGCTCAGACTTTTAGTCGACTGAAACTTGACACGACTAAAAGGAGAATGAACGTGACTAAAACTAATAAAAACTAAAATGATAACTTGACCCAAAGACTAGACTAAAACTAGAATTGAAACAGGCTGACAGAAACAAGACTAGTGGGAATAAAGTTGTGTTAAGTGGAGCTCAAGGTTATCAGGTTAAAGTTCATGTTTTGATCTGCAGCTTCAAAGAGAGCAGCCTGCCGCTGCTGGAAACACAGCTGAGACGAGTGAATAAGCAACTCGCTCTCCTCCGTCTCCACGGGCCGTCTGAATGTGTCTCTTTGTGTTACTGTACGGATGCACGCTACGTTTGCTTTGTCGTCGTCTTTGAGGCTGCGATCCACGTCTGGGGCCTAGTAAAGCTGAGCTGGACTTCTGCAAAACATAAAGCAAAACTTCCTTTAAACTTTTGATCCTGCAGAGTCGATATAGAAATGGAGAGTAAAAGAAAAACTTGAAGTAAGGCAAGAAAAATATCATCATCAGTATTGAATTGTATAGGAATTTTAAGCTAGATGGTTATTTAACAGTTGAGTGGTTTTAGTTTTTTCACTCCTGGAACAGAGATTGTTTTTATGATCTTAAACTGCAAAGAGGATGTCAGTGTGACTTTCTCACAGACAAAAAGCGAAAAAAAAACTTAGAATGCTGTCCCTTTTTAAAAAAAACAAACAAAAAAAAAGGTTTCATAATCCCTGGAGACGTCTTGCTTTGTGAAACATGCACACAAATGTTCTGCAATGCATTGTGTCGAACATTATATGCATTTCTATCCACTGACTTCTGTGCAACATATTTAAAAAAAAACCAATTATTTTAAATTCACTTTTAGCTCAAGAACTAATTAAATGTGGTTAAAGCCATTCTATGTAGGAATGCCACTATAACAAGGCGGTTCTTGTGATCTGCTGCCACCGTGTGGCCAGAAGTGGAACTGCTACATGAAGTGGGTCACTCCTTAACCAACATGTCTGATCCAGAGTTCCTGTTACTGGAGAACGTGGTTCATCACTTCTGCTACCCCTGCATCCTGGACCTGAAGATGGGCACCCGGCAGCACGGAGACGATGCTTCCGAGGAGAAGGCAGCGAGGCAGATGAAGAAGTGTGAACAGAGCACTTCGGCCACTCTGGGAGTCAGAGTGTGTGGCATGCAGGTAGAGCGTCTTCCGTCTCAGAGCTGGTCCTGAACATGTCAGGCTCATCTATCCTCTATGGAAGCCCATGTCTGCCAGTAAAAGAAAAAAAATAAGATGAAAACTTAGCCTTACAAATATCCCCACGATAAGTCGAAATTAAGAGATAGAAAGTCATATTTATGACTTTTCTATCTCATAATGACTTTCTATCTCATAATTTTGACTTTTTATCTCATAATTTTGACTTTCTATCTCATTTTTACTTTCTATCTCATAATTTCCACTTTCTATCTCATAATTATGACCTTCTATCTCATAATTTTGACTTTATATCTCATAATTATTTGTTTATTTAATAAGGATCCCCATTAGTCCCGAGGACTATTCTTCCTGGGGGTCCACACAAAGACATACAAAAGATTACAATGATCACAACTCAAAAAGGGTGAAAACATTCACCAGAATTCCTAAAATAATAAATTAAAACAAAAATAAAAGATTAAATAACCAACCAAAAACATCAACATCTTAAGTAACAATATTTGCTACTATCACCAGATCTGTATCCACTTTTGAACAAAATAGTTGGCAACGATTTTATAATTTCTAATATACTTATACTACTATACTATATATACTCATAGCCTACAGTAATTAAGAATATATTTACTATTAAATTTATAATATACTTACAATTTGCAAAATAATCACAATGTATACCTAGGGCCGATCAATTATGACTTTATATGTCATAAATATGATTTACCGTGGTTTTTTTTTTATTTTTAAGGCTAAGATTTCATTTTATTTTTTTCTTTTACTGGTGGAAATGGGCTTCCATAATCCTCAGACTATATAATCGAATTTCCTGCTTCACTTTGTCTCCTCGTCTCTGCAGGTGTACCAGCTGAGCACCGGTCATTACCTCTGCAGGAACAAATACTACGGGCGCGGCCTGTCGATCGAAGGCTTCCGCCAGGCGCTCTATCAGTACCTGCACAACGGAAAAGGCCTGAGGAGGGAGCTCTTTGAGCTGATCCTGAATAAGCTCCGGAGCCTGAAGGCCGTGCTGGAGAAGCAGGCGTCCTACCGCTTCTACTCGTCCTCCCTCCTCATCATCTACGAGGGAAAGGTGAGCCCGGGAACCACGGCATCAAATGTTTAACCCATTTCTACCCATTTCTCTTATTTACATATTGTGTGCGGAGCTCCACTTTCAGTTATTGAGTGTCTATATCAGTGGTTCCAACCTTTTTGGGTTCCTGGACCCCCTGCAAATGTGTGATCAACTCTTAGGAGGGTGAAATTTGCCTTTTCCAGAAGAAAATTAAAATCACCAATCAGTAGCGGCTCCTCGGTAGAAAAATGTAACTAAAACAGGATATTTATGCAGCATCTTTTCAACTTTATGAAACAGAATAGATGCAGTAACTCTCAAATAACTACCTGCTACGAAGCTTGAAGGGAAGTTTCTGAAGTCTTACTTGCGGCGTGTGTGATTTTGCCCTGAACTCAGACTATTTTCAGGTGAAAAAGTGACCAGAAGAGACATGATGTATGATATATATATATATATATATATATATATATATATATATATATATATATATATATATATATATATATCATGACATTCTTCTTTGTAAAGTCTCTTTTTGCTTTTCTTTTTCTTTTCCGGTGGCTCAGAGTCTGCTACGTCAAGAACAAGCGGTCTTTTTTTAACACGGGCCGTTGTCGTCTACTTCTTCATCTTTGTGTTACTGTGCTGATCATCTTCTTTTTTTCTTTTTTTTGAACATTACTGCAATTTCAAGCACTAACTTGAACTTTGCAAGTTAACGAGCGTTCCCCCCCAACAGCTTCCTGCAAATATTCCACAATAAAAGCATTTTTAAGAAGGGTCATAATAATGAAGGGTCATAATTAGTATGCAGATCGTGTTACGTTTGTATGAACGTTTGTGTCATGCAGTAACTTCAACAATGCAAACGGTGCAAGATTTCTTATTTAAATACGACGACTGATGATTGTGAAAGAGAAAAAGAAGATCATGTAGTTTAGGAGGATAAAGGTTTCGGTCACACTTGAGTAAAATAATAATCTATTTCTATAAATGTCAGAGGATCTTTTTAAAAATATATATTTTATTATCACGGACCCCTTGCAATTACACCACGGACCACTAGGGGTCCGCGGACCCTCGGTTGAGAATCACTGGTGTATATAATATTCAGTTTCAGGTTGTCTATAAATTAGTAATAATAAATATTAATTTAATTAATTAATAATCATTATAATAATATAATAATAATTAGTGGTGGGGGAAAAAATCGATATTGCAATATATTGTTGCACTCTCTGTCGCGATAAATAATCGATAAACTGACATCAAATATTGATTTTTTTTAATTTTATTACAACACACATAATGGATTTACGCTGTTGTCACCGCACTGTTCATGCACTTTAATTTGTCCAGCTGTTCAGTGTTTACATTTACAAGACTAGGAGGCAGTGAGGTACTACGCAAAATTAAGTTGCTTACTGACTTTTCAGTATTAGAAACAAAGCAGTGCACTGTCCTGGTTTATATAAAACATGTTATTAATGTTCATGCACTTTAATTTGTCCAGCTGTACAGAGTTTACATTTACAAGCCTAGGAGGCAATGAGGCAAATATACAAATGCACTTTCTTTGTACATTGTATGAAGTTTTGGCATTGAATAAATGCATAACTACAGACCTTTTCCTTTTTATGGGTATTTTTTAGTGATGCACCGATTGTTCGGTAACCGAAATTGTTCGGCCAAAAATGGCAAAAAAAACACTTTCGGTGTTCGGTGGAATAAGTGGGAAAAAAAACGAACAATTAATAGCGGCGTTGTAATATAAGGAAATAGACTGGCCTCGTGGTTGCGCACCACAAACATAAATCGCTGGGCAACCAAAAAGTAACCACATAAGAATTTTACCTAACATTCACCAGGAGGTGGAACCAAAACAACATAATGCTGGGAAATTAAAAAAATGTTCAGTTTTTTATGTTCAATAAATATTTTCTACCTTGTAATTTTGTAAAAGATTTTTTTCTTTGAAAAGCATGCCTAAATCAAATTTATTTGATTTATGCAATGGTGAAAAAATTGGCAAAATAAATGAAAAACTGCGAAGAACCATGTTCGGTATTGTTCGGTATTCGGCCAAGTGTTTATTATTATTTTCGGTTTCGGCCACAAATTTTCATTTCCGTGCATAAATAGTATTTTTTCTTTTTCAGTCATATGTATCGTGATATATCGTTGATGAAATTTCTTACAATATATCGAATATCGTAGATATCGTGTATCGTGATTTTATCGTTATCGTGGGCCACATATCGCCACAGTATTGAATCGTGAGTTACCCGTATCGTCCCACCCCTAATAATAATAATAATAATAATAATAAATCGTCTAGAAATAAAGTTTGAGCCATGTCTGTGGAAAGCTGAGCGTCTTCCTGCTCGTTGGTTGATTTGTCCTGGTGTCTCATGGTCCTTGCAGGAAGCCGAGGGACGGTCGACCCTCCACTCCGGGCCGCACGTTGCCTGGCAACAGAAGACCACCGGCACCCCATCGGAGTCCTGCTGCGTCCCAGCATGCAACGCTCCGCCTTCCCCGGACGCTCCCTGTAAAACGGACATGGGCCAGAACCCAAACCAGGGCTCGTCGTCTTCTCAGGGACCCGGACTCAAAGCCCCGCCCCCTCCCTCACAAGCCCCGCCCCCCAGCTCAGACTGCCCCGCCCCTCCCCGTCAGCACTCAGACTCTCCCCCCGCGGCCCGCGGCCCCACCCCCCCCACGACACAGCAGCAGCAGCAGCTACAGCAGCAGGTGCAGCAGCAGGTGCAGCAGCAGCAGCAGGTGCAGCAGCAGCAGCAGGTGCAGCAGCAGCAGCAGCAGCAGCAGCAGCTGCAGATGCAGCAGCAGATGCAGCAGCAGCCGCAGCAGCCGCAGCAGCCGCCCCAGCAGCCCCCCCTGGTGGATCTCCGCATGATCGACTTCGCCCACTCCACCTTCAAGGGTTTCCGCGGCGACACGGCGGTGCATGACGGGCCGGACAAGGGCTACGTGTTCGGACTGGAGAGTTTGATCGGGATTCTGGAGAGCCTTCGAGACGACAATCTGGCGTAGTTCTGAACTCATGCACTCACTCTCTCACACACAAACACGCACACACACATGTATGTATTTCTGTCTTTGTGAGGGTTTGTCTTATTGTGAAGACGAGCCACAACGGTATGGAGCCAAATCAAGGCCAAAAGTTTTGCTAATTTGAAAATAAAATTTTAACCTGAAAATTCTTTTTTACAGTTCCAATTTTTTTTTTTTTTTTCAGTTTCAGACTTTTTTTCAGTCTGAAACTGAAAAAAAAATTTGAAACTGAAAAAAAAGATGTGAAACTGAAAAAAAAAAAGATGTGAAACTGAAAAAAAGTTCTGAAACTGAAATAAAAAGTTCTGAAACTGAAAAAAAAAGATCTGAAACTGAAAAAAAAAGATCTTATACTGAAAAAAAAGATCTGATACTGAAAGAAAAAAATTGAAACTGTAAAAAAGAATTTTCAGGTTCAAATTTTATTTTCAAATTAGCAAAACTTTTGGCCCTGATTTTGCTCCATACAACGGCATCAGCTTAAAGAAGGAAAAGAAAAATGATTGGGCCGAAGTCTCATTGATCTAATTGATCTTTACAAAGGTGGACACACAGACACACACACACACACACACACACACACACACACACACATACAGATAGCTTATTGTGAATTAGTTCAGGTTGTACGGTTGGTGCAGGTTCTGCCGCGGCGGGATTCCTCAGGATATCACCATGGTAACGCGGTCGGCTAGTAGGCGAGACACCGGAGCTTCAAAGATGCAAAGACGATACGGAGAACCTGCACCACACACACACATTTCTATACTTGTGAGGACCTTCACCGATACGATGCATTCCTTAAGCTTAACCCTCACGATTTAAGAAAAAAAAAAAAGAAAAAAAAAAAGAAGGAAGAAATAACGGATCCACGTCCTTACTTAAATTCTGAGTGTCATTTAACCCATCGAGAGATCGCAGGATGTGGTGCATCGTCATGTTTCTGATTAGCTTGAAACGTGTTAAACTGACTGAAAGAAGTCTCAAACACTTTCAAATGCAAAGACTTATATAAATACGGGAGGACCAGTGAGTCTGATTTCGAAGTAGATCCTTTAGAGCTGTAATTATTATAGCAATTATAAAAGATGATGGTAGAAGAATGTGTACGGTGCTGCTTTTGTGTCTTCACTGTGCAGAATGAGTGAATGTGGAGTTTTGAAAACATGGAGTTGAGTGTGACTCCACCGTGAAGAAGAAGGGAGACGGGGGAGTGAGGGGCGGGGGTTTCTGGACGACATGACTTTCTTTCAGGGATCATTCAACTCATCACTAGTGTCAGGATTTGGCGTTGCAGCACATTTTGCACAGTGAAGCTCGAGCATCCAGACGGCCTCTCCGGTCCTCACAAAGATAGACAAGCAGACACTTTATGGGAACAGTCGCCGTTGGTGGAGCTTTGTGGGATCAGCTGACCCCCCCACAACCCCCCAAACCATTCCTTTGCTCTCCTTCTCACTCCTCAATCTACAAAAACCCAAGCGTGGACGGGTCAACGGACTCTCTTTAGCATCACCTGGAAAAACTCCCCCAGAAACGCCTCCGAGCATCGGTGATTCGGTGAAAGCAGCAGACGGCGAGGAGAGTTGTGGACTATTTCCCCCTTTTTGACAGTGCGGAGCGCTGTGTCGCTGTGTCGCCCCCCCCCAGGAAGGGAAAACAGAAATGTGCATCATAGATCTAGGCTTCGTGAAGAAAATATAGAAACATATTCAGTAACATTTGTCCATTTTTGGGGGTTTAACTCAAAGAAAACCACCGTTGTGAGCTACTGTCGTGTGAACTCATTCTCTGGGTGTTGATATTTGAAGCATAAACGTCGCCCTCTCCCAGATCTGGTGTGGTGGTACTTAGATGTTTATTTTTTACTATTGTCAGCAAATCTCATGAAAAGTTCAAAAAGTGGTTGAATCCAAAAGCCTGACGAACGTTATTTTAGGAAGTTCCCTCCTCGTGTTTGCTGCTGTATTCATTTTGCAGTTAAAAGAAACCGTTGCTAGTGCTTTTCACCGTTTTCTTTAAGTATCTTCTAGTTAAAAATATGTTGTCCGGTTCATTAAAAAATAAACACAATTTTTTTGGGGCTTTTTTAACAGATGCAGCTGCTCATTTGAATGTTATGATCACATTTTGTCAATGTTGAGTGTGAAAGTTTCCAGAATGAACTTGATGGTTTTTACTTTATTCTACAAAGCACAAGAGCCAATCCAAAGTATAGAGTTGAGCAAATATATATATATATATATATATATATATATATATATATATATATATATATATAGATAGATATATATATATATATAGATATATATATAGATATAGATATTTTGTCGGTCAAATGTCTTCTCCTGGGGTTTGTTGACAATAACACAAAAAAAAAAGGGATGAAGGGATATGGCTTTACTAATGAGACTATTTTATATTTTGTTTAAAAGTCACATTATTATCATTCACTTTTATTTTCAAACAAAAATAGATTTAAGAAGTTAATATATTTCTATTCACATAAATATAATTTGCGACGAGGTTCAACCTTTTATCTCGTCTTGTTAGGTCAGATAGTGTTAACACCGCCCCCTGCTGGACGGCTGCGGTACTGCAGCCCCAACAACCACAACCACACACAGCAAATATGAAATCTTTTATTTTTGCTTTATCAAGGTAATAATTTATTTTTTTAATTACGCCTTTACCCCCATGCGCGGGTAAAAGTTTAGTCCTTAAAAAAATCTCCCCTATAAATGTATAAAATGTAAAGAAATTAAGAGACATTGTGAAATGTCAGTATTATTTGAGCTAGACTTCAGTCAGCTGGAAGAGCTGTTGCTCTGGTGGGAAGCTCTGTTCAGCATCTGTGTGTGTGTGTGTGTGTGTTTGAACAGATGTATATGCCATCTTTTACTCTTGGGTTTGTTTCACTTCACCTCAATGAAGCTGGTTAAGAAATGCATGCACATTAACGGTCTCCTGTTCCTGTCAGTTTTCACCGCCATGTCAAACGTCCTCGTTAAAGTTATCACAGAGCCTCAAGCGACTGTCGTCCGTGCGACCTCTCGCATCATCACGGATATTAGCCTCAGTGACTGATGGGACTTATTTAGCAGCATTTTCTCCATCTGGCATCATCCTGTTTGTTAGAACAGTGAAAGTAAGAGAGATTAAATCTTTCCAGAAGCTTGTGTCTTGTGTTGTGATTCCCACCTGGACGAGAATATTCTGGGCTTTTCACCGACAGGTGAAGGTCGTCTTCTGCAGTGGAGAAGGCTCCATCACCCCAGTGCTTATACAGGACTGTCTCAGAAAATTAGAATATTGTGAAAATGTTCTTTATTTTCTGTAACGCAATTTTAAAAAAAAAAAAAAAAAAAAAAAAAAAAAATGTCATACATTCTGGATTACAGCTTAAGAAAACTCAAATATCCTATCTCAAAAAATTAGAATATTCTGGGAATCTTAATCTTAAACTGTAAGCCATAATCAGCAATATTAAAATAATAAAAGGCTTGCAATATTTCAGTTGATTTGTAATGAATCCAGAATGTATGACGTTTTTGTTTTTGTAATTGCATTACAGAAAATCACAATATTCGAATTTTCTGAGACAGTCCTGTATTTGAACCTCGGGACTTCCAGCAAAAGTGGATCGGTTGACCTCAGATTAGATTAGATATTAGATTAGATTCAACTTTATTGTCATTACACATGTACACAAGTATAGAGCAACGAAATGCAGTTTGGCATCCAATCAGAAGTGCGACAGAAAGTATGATAGTAAATACAGTATACAGGACTGTCTCAGAAAATTAGAATATTGTGATTTTCTGTAATGCAATTAACAAAAAAAAATTCATACCTTCTGGATTAATTACAAATCAACTGAAATATTGCAAGCCTTTTATTATTTTAATATTGCTGATCATGGCTTACAGTTTAAGAAAACTCAAATATCCTATCTAAAAAAATTAGAATATTCTGGGAATCTTAATCTTAAACTGTAAGCCATAATCAGCAATATTTAAATAATAAATAAGGATATGATGGATTCTGATGGTTGGTTAGAAAAATATAAATTGTACTCAGAGGGAATATAATAAGATTTGTAAAGCAATTCCCGTCCCACTCCTTCAATTAATCAAAAATACTTTGTTATATTCAAGTGTTAAATTGACACTACCAAAATTGGCGATTGACGAGTGTAACTTGAATGATAATACGTGTAATAACAAAGTGATTAATGCTGCCTGGAAATCAATAGTATTTTATGATTATAGCCGAGGATTTAAACCTCAAGAGAATGAGAAAATAACTGTGTCTATTTTGATAAAAGCTCATTCTAAATACAGGACTGTCTCAAAAAATTTGAATATTGTGATAAAGTTCTTTATTTTCTGTAATGCAATTAAAAAAAACAGTTTAAGATTAAGTTTCCCAGAATATTCTAATTTTTTGAGATAGGATATTTGAGTTTTCTTAAGCTGTAAGCCATGATCAGCAATATTAAAATAATAAAAGGCTTGCAATATTTCAGTCGATTTGTGATGAATCCAGAATGTATGACATTTGTTTTTTTAATTGCATTACAGAAAATAAAAGAACTTTATCACAATATTCTAATTTTCTGAGACAGTCCTGTATACAGATTATGAATTAAATAATGCAGAGATAGAAACAAGCCATCTGAGGTTGCTAAACTAGTGCAAATATTCAGTGTATATTGACTTGGGGTTGTAAACAAATGGCATAAAGTGTCTATGGTGCAGATAAAGTGGTGTAATGAGGATCAGAGGGGGGTAGAGTTCAAAAGAGTAACAACTCTGGGGAGCTCAGCTCTACTGGGATTACACTGAAAAAAATAAATCTAAGCGCATGTAAATATAACATATTTAAATCTGTGATATTAACAATTAAAAATGAAGTGTGTTGCTTTACATGAATACATCTAGTTTTGAACTTAATCTGCATTTGTTTTAAAAACAAGACATTGTGCATTTTTTCCTTAACAAGCAGTATTTATGTAAAATTAACTTTTCCTTTAACAATTGTAATCTATTGGACAGATTGACCTACGTTTAGATGAAAAATGCTTTATTTGTTTAAATAGAACACCACAAATTAAGGCAACTTTTCACATGAGATTTTTATGTAGATCAAGAAAGACTAGTCTTTGTATAAACTACTTCATTTTTAGTATGTACAAAATTGATTTGCAAGTAAAGTCAACTTAATTTTTGCAAGTAAAGTCATCTTAATTTTTTTTCTTTGTTTTTTTTCCTTTTTTCTCTTTTCTTATTTTTTTCCTTTTTTCTCTTTTTCCCTTTTTTTCTTCTTTTTTCTTTTTTTTCTTTTTAAAGTGAACTTAATTTTGATAAATAAAGTAAACTTAACACAATTAAGTTGACTACTTGCAAAATGTATTATTTACATACAAAAAATGAAGTAGTTTATACAAAGACTAGTCTTTCTTGATCTACATAATAATCTCATGCAAAAAGTTGCTTTAATTATTTTAAGTAGATCAAGCACAATATTTGTATCAGTGTACATACAGTTGAAAGCTCGGATAAATACAAGGGTGCGAGTCCGTTAAGAGTTTTAAAAACATATCAAAAGTTTAAAATCAATTCTATTAAGGACGGGAAGCCAATGAAGGGAGTTAAGGACAGGAGAGACGTGCACACATCTGTTTGGTGTTGGTTAAAATACGGCTGCAGCATTTTGCACCAGTTGAAGGCGATTAAGAGGAGACTGGGAGACTCTGAACATAACATGCGTTGCAATAGTCCAAGCGTGAGCTAATTAGGGCATGGACGGCCTTCTCCTGGTCATGTCCACTTGGAAACATTTTAACTTTGGCCAACTGGAAAAAACTAGTCCTCACCACTTTGTTGATTTGTTTGTAGAGTAGTAGTATTATCAAAGGTCACTCCCAGATTTCTGAAGGTTGAACTTGCATAAGAAAGCCAGTGAACAGAATCAAATGTTAAGACAAGCTTTATTATATCATGACTAAATGTTTTCCAGCCACAGGTACACTTTTCTCAAACCACATACAGTAAGTAGAAGAGAAATGCACACAGTGATCATTGATCCATTTTTATACTAAAAAAGGAGGTGTTCTTTACGTTATAGGTGCAGATGTTGAACCTTATCTGTGAAAACATCTGTGGGGAAAGAAACCTAAACATGTCACACTTTCAGCCATATATATATCCTGCTGATTCACTGGAAAAAAATAAATCTAAGCGCATGTAAATATAACATATTTAAATCTGTGATATTAACAATTAAAAATTACGTTTGTTGCCTTACATGAATACATCTACAAACCGGGTTGGGAAATTGCTTAAAATATAAATAAAAATCAAATGCAACGATTTGAAAATCCTTCTCAAGCTATATTCAATTGAATACACTACAAAGACAACATATTTAATGTTCAAACTGATAAACTTAATTTTTTTTTGCCAAATAATAATTAACTTAGAATTTCATGGCTGCAACACGTCCAGTAGAAGTTGGGAAAGATGGCAAAAAATACTGAGAAAGCTGAGAAAAGCTCATCAAACACCTATTTGGAACATCCCACATGTGATCAGGCTAATTGGGAACAGGTGTGTACCATGATTGGGTATAAAAGGAGCCTTTGTCCACAACTGCGTGAGAAAATAGTTGAACAGTTTAAGAACAACATTTCTCAAAGCAAAATTGCAAGGAATTTAGGGATTTCAACATCTACGGTCCATAATATCAAAAGCTTCAGAGAATCTGGTGAAATCCCTGCACGTAAGCGCCACGGCCGGAAATCAAGACTGAATGACCGTGACCTTCGATCCCTCAGACGGCACTGCCTTAAAAACCCACACGAGTGTGTAAAGGATATCACCAAATGGGCTCAGGAAAGTGTGCGGGTTAAAACTCTACCATGCAAAGCAAAGGCCGTTTATGAACATCATCCAGAAACGCCGCCGGGTTATCTGGGCCCGAGCTCATGTAAAATGGACTGATGCACAATGGAAAAGTGTTTTGTGGTCTGATGAGTCCACTTTTCAAATTGTTTTTGGAAACACTGGACGTCGTGTCTTCTGGACCAAAGAGGAAGCGGAACCATCCGGACTGTTATCAACGCAAAGTTCAAAAGCAGCATCTGTGACGGTATGGGGGTGCATTAGTTCCCATGGCATGGGTGACTTACAATTCTGTGAAGGCAACATAAATGCTGAAAAGTACAGATTTTGGAGCAACATATGCTGCCATCCAAGCCACGTCTTTTTCATGGACGCTGCTGCTTATTTCAGCAAGACAATGCCATCCACATTCTGCACGTGTTACAACAGCGTGGCTTGGAAGTAAAAGAGTCCAGGTTCTCCCCTGGCCCGCTCGCAGTCCAGACCTGTCTCCCATTGAAAATGTGTGGCGCATTATGAAGCGTAAAATATGACAGAGAAGACCCCGGACTGTTGAACAACTGAAGCGGTTCATCAAGCAAGAATGGGAAAGAATTCCACATGAGAAGCTAAAGCCGGGCAGACACTGTGCGATTATCGGCTCGTTTTGAGCCGATTTTCCAGTCGTGCGACTTTTTTTTGATCGGGCCCGATTTTGACCCAATCGTTGCTCGTGCCTCGTGCAGTAAACGTGGGGTAACGACGAGAGATTAACACCTCATGACGAGCTCCCGATCACCAGTGGCGGTCCTAGCCATTTGGGGGCCCCAGGCGAAATTATCTAGGAGGCCCATCGAACCCTTACTTTTAACAATGAGTTTCAGATAACACACCATTGTATATCAAAAAGCAAAGTATTTATTTAAATAATATTTTAAAAGAGAGGTCTGAGTGAGGGATAGATATCTCAGTGTGTATGTGTGAGTGAGTGAGTGAGCCTTTGATTTGGCCTCTTCCTTTTTCTTCCTTTTGGAAGCACCACTTTCATAGTGGCGCTTCATTTCGCTAATTTCAAAAGTTTGTTCAACTTCTCACAACTCGCTTCCCCGCTAGCTTGAGTGTAGCATTTCACTTCCGTCTTTCAGAAACAGCACGTTCGCGGTGCCACCCACTGCGCAGATGTGCGCAGCCACCACTGACGGATCACAATGCATTCTGCATTGTAATTGCGCCGTGCGCAGATATGAACATCATGAACATGGGGAATGTTTTGGAACAGTTGTCTCGCGCACATGATGGCATGGATACAGTGCTTTAAGTGGACAAAAATAAGTGCCGGTACTCCCCTTATTCAACTGATGTCAGGTAAATTAGGCGGTGGGTAACAGCAAATGATTAAGTGATATATTTAAATACTAGGACATTATCCTGATTTTTAAAAAGAAAATTGTTTTATTGAATTTTCCAAACAAATTATGTGTACACAAGAAAACGCTCACATTCACTGGTAGACAGTACTCGAGTTGTAAAAAAAAATCAGGGGGGATGGTGGATTGTATCATATGGGGACAGATAATTTGTGCTGATTACAAATAATATAATATATTACAAATAATAGCACTGACCAAAACACCTGCAGAAATACTGCAGGAATGACATAGCAGCAGTTAAATGCAGCCTTCTGTAAGCTTTAAATATCCACTGGGCTTACATCAAATACATCAAAACACAACAATAAAAAACAGTTTTCTGAACTTATCAATATGACTCTGTCCTTCACAGGATAAGTAAAATGGATCACTGCAAAAACTCTAAATCTTAACAAGAATATGTGTCTTATTTCTAGTTAAAATGTCTTATTTTAGTAAAAAAAAATCGCATTGGACTTAAAACAAGACTCATCACTGGAAAAAACAACAATGTACAATACAAAGACCGCCACTGCCGATCACAAATCGTGAGGTCGCAAGAAAATCAAGCATGTTTGAAATCCTGGTCGCTCCTCGTGAAGGCATCACAGTTGAAGCAGCTACGACCCGATTGGATCATCCTTTCACAGAGAGCATGCGCAATCTCTGATGTCACATGAGAATTAGTCTCCTCTCTTCTTAAACGTGTGATGAGTGTTATTAAAAGGAAAGGTGATGTAACGAAGGTTGGAAGGTCCTTATTTTCCGCTGGCGGAGAAAATATGGAGAAAAAAAGTCTTTACCGGTAATCAAAATAAGAATTTGGGGAAAACCAGGACAATATAGAGAAAAAACAAACTCGCTACATTTTTTATTCTTTATTCAAAATTAGCTTTGAAGAAAAGTTATTTTCTAAAGGCTAAAGCTCTGTATTCCAATATCTTAAATCCACTTCCTATTGTGGATGTGGAAATACTTCAATTGACTTTCTTTAATAAGATTTCATCAACGTTTAAGTGATCTCTGATCTGATTTAAGAATAACGTTGCTCATTTTGGAGCCTGTTGCAGCTGCTCTGCCGAACTCTCTTCTTCATATCTTCTTAGTGATTTAAATTATGATTTCTGTTTGGATGCATTTGAAATGAGAATCCATGACAACGGAGTTATTACTAATGTTAAAGCTAAACAATGCAGTATGTGAAGACCTGAAAAAGGGTTCATAGGATGAGAGTTCATGAAGGGGACAAATGGAGCAGCTTCTTGAGGGTAAAAAACCTCGAGAAAGCTAATGTACCACCTACTCTGTATTACCAGTTGTGAGAAAAGTTAAAGTACCACCCGCTTTATAAAAGATGGTGTAAGAGCTGTAAAGTTTCACTCTTTCTGGAGTGACTGTTTTTTTTTTTTTTTTTTAAATCCAGCGTTTTTACGGTTTGACTCAAATTTTCTAGACCCCCATAATTAAGACAAGAAGATATATAATGTTGATTTTAAAATTGAAACTGTTAAATTTGTTTTAAAAAATGAAAAAACAAAACTATGCTCAGGTGTTTTAGAACATTTCAAATTGAATGTCAAAAATGCAACACTGCCATAGTCTGGTTTTGACTTAACACATTAAAATATTTTCATTTAGTTTAAGAGATTGATGTTTTTTCTTTTGAACGCAAATTAAATATAAAAAAAAAAACATATCCAATGAAAAGATAAGTCTCGTTTGATTTCATTTATTTGGCAGATCATTTTGACCTCATCCTTACACCTCCCTTCTGATGCTGAATTGACTCTTTGTCTTGCACTAACAGGATGATTGAAATGGAGGATGAATTCAAGCAGGCCGGGAAACTCAAGACCCAAAACATTCAACAGAAAAGAGTTCAGCGCAAGGAAAATGTTGCAAGGGCTAAACATTTACTTGAACTGGAAAGCCTTGTTACAACCGAAAACGTAATAACGGCCAATAACGTAATAACTGCCAATAATGTAATAATTTTGGCCATTTCAAATGTAATAAAGCCAATAGTGTAATAATGTGCCAATAATGTAATAAAACTTTTGAGTCAATAATGTAATAACTTTTTGCCGATAATGTAATAATTTTTTAATAATTTTTTAATACCAGGCCAATAACGTAATAACCAGCCAATAATGTAATGCCTTATTACATTATCGGCAAAAAGTTATTACGTTATTGGCTCAAAAGTTTTATTACATTATTGGCACATTATTACACTATTGGCTTTATTACATTTGAAATGGCCAAAATTATTACGTTATTGGCAGTTATTACGTTATTGGCCATTATTACGTTTTTGGTTGTAACAAGCCTGAAACAGGAAAAAAAAAAAAAAAAAAAAAAAAGTCTTTGAACAAAAGCCTTGTGGTGCTTCGTAAGGAGTAATTACTCCCTTTTTCTCCCCAACTTGAGAACACAGATGCCTTTTAGGGCACACTGGTTTCAACAACCAACTTATTCATTCGTGTTGAAAATTAATTAGGCATCCCATCTTTATTGTAGTTGTGTGGCTTAACCACTGAATCATCTCATTCTATAATCCTCCGAAGAACAATTTCCACTCAGCCATTCAGTAGCTGCAGGAACATCATAAATCTTGGAAATAATAGATTTGAACAAAAAAAAACCCAACACAATTCAAGACACACAGGAGATGTTTTAAAATCAATGAAACTTCAAAATGCTGTTGGTTTCTTATCAAAGCATTGCTTTATTTTGATGGTGGAACAATGTGTAGAAAGGTAATGAGGCTTATGAGCCTATGGCTTCTGAGCAGCCTTCTGTGCCGCCGCCTTCATGCCCTTCTTGTTGTGCTTCTTAGCAAAGCGCATGTTTCTCAGGAACTTGGGGTCAACCTACAAAACACAGAGGAAAAAAGTATTAACAGTTTCTTCAGGACAAAACAAACATCTATTCTCAAGTTGTAACAATTCAACCTTTGTAGTCAGCTCAGAAGTTACATATTAGTTGTTCAGATTTGATGAAATGTATTCAGGTTAATTTGACTCGTCAAAAAAGGTCTGATACAGTTTCTTTGTTTCACTACTTACAATTTTCTCAAGTTTGACCCACTGGTTCTGATTTTACCACTTATTTTTCTTAATCTTAGAAATCTAAGAGAGGTTGTTCACAAATATTTAGAAACTTTCCTCAAACTGAAAATTCCCCTCTGGTCATGGTAATAAACAACTAAATATCTTCAAAACAGGTAATTGAGCGCTGTTGATCAGTGAGCCTAATTTGAACATAAAATATTCCAGGTCAATGAGCAGATTTAGATAGAAATACAATTGAACATGATGTGCTATAAGTCTAGGGCTGCATCGAATATTTTAGTAATCGAGTATTCTACTGAAAATTCCATCGATTAATCAAGTAATCGGATAAAACATATTTTTGTTTAGTTAAAGAGCAATTATAAATATACATAAGATGTTAATTGACATCACTAAGACTAAATTATATAATCCAGTAGGTTCATGGCTGTGCATTTAAAAACCCTGAACTTACACCAGTCGACCAAATTCACTGCCTTCACTCAAAAAACTAAAGATCTTACCAAGAAATGTTCTTATTTCTATCCTAAAAATGCCATTACACCTGGTAACACACATAACTTAAAAGGTTAGGTGTTTTTCCCACGTGTTTCAATTGAACTTTCATTTAATTTTAAGTTCTAGTTAAGTTTTAAGTTAAAGTATAAGAGTTTGAGTTTTGGCAGTGTTCAAAATAAAATGATGAGACCTGCTGTATTGGAGCACATTAGGCACCAGATCTACTTGATGTTTTATCCATCAATGACTACAGAGATAAAATTGAAAACTACCCAGTTAGCTTTATTACGTTTTTATTTTTCTGACATTTTCTGCCTTTTCTTTTAGTTAAAATTGTAGCAGGAACAGAAGTTTAGAGGAACCTATGTATGTACCGGGTTAGAGGGGGAACATATAGGAGAACGGACCAGAAGAATATAGCGTGGATTGAAAATAAAAGTTAAGCACTGAGCTAGATGTGTTTCCCGTCTGCCTGAGCACGGCATGTTACAAAAACCAAACATATCCGCTGACTCTTTCTTCTTCCTTTACGTGCGTGACGTCAGCGCGTTGTGATGCATTAAATGTAGTCCGGGCGAAATACCGAGCTGCAAAATTAAACGATTCCTCGAGGCAGAGAAAAAATTCCTTGATAATTTTTTGTAATCGAATTATTCAAGGAATCGTTTCAGCCCTATACAAGTCTCACTTGAGCATGATAGATGATTATCCTTCAAACGGCAGCGCTCTTTGCATTTTGTCCCATGCGTACGTTACGGAAAAACTGCAGTGTCATTTGTGAATTACAGTAAGGTGAGAGAGGCTCTTTTGTAGCCTGTCTCACCTTACCTGCTGCTATTTCTCTGATCAGCGGTTTCCTTATTTTATAAAATGATAAGTAAATAAATAAAACACATACAAAAATTCCCTGGTGGGTTGTACTCAGGTTACGTGATCTACAAACCCTTCCCACGGCAGGCTACCCCGGGTTAGTTCTGTTTCCATTAGACCTGAGCCGTGGTCTACCCTACCACCCCGGAGGAGTTATTTAGCTCAACACCTCACCCTGCGCCGGTCAATGTAAAAGGGGCACACGACACGCTAAATTTGCGCATTAATTGCTTATTTGTGGCTAATGAAACTGTAGGCCAGTTTCAAAATAGACGGCTTATTTATGTAGGAAGCACAAATACCATGAACAAGCAATCAAATGTCTGATTAGAGTATGTCCGAAGCGCCGCCTGACTGACGTCAATGCGATGCTGCCGTGTGAATAGGCGGTTGTAAATAAGTGATGGTGATTTTTGGCATTTTGACTGATCCATCAAGTTTTAATGTGTGCATATGTTGAAGCAGATGCATCATACGTTAAGCTTCGGGAATGACAAGTACTTTGTGTTGGCTCTCTGTATAAATTATTTCAAATGAGCACAAATTGACACATAAATTGGTAGATTTGTTTGTCCATACAAGCTTTTCTAAAAAACAGATTTTTTTTAATTTCTGCATCTCTCTCTCTTCAATCTCTTGGAAAAATCCATCTGACCTCAACAAAGATGAATTCAGAGAAGGAGGAAGGCCTGACAGAAAAGTTAAGGGCAAGGATGGACGAGTGTATTATCTGAAAGATCTTTTGGCTTCATCTAATCACAAAAGCCAACTTTGTTAACTAAATCATATAAACACTGTGATAAATAGTTTCTCAGATATATTAAGATACTCCAGCAGAATTATTCTCCTAAATGGCTGCTCCCTGGAGTGGTTTCAGTTTAATAAAACATGTCACGAATAGATAATTTAGAACCACATACGAGTAGCAACAGGTCAGTGTCAGATGAACTTTTGGAAGTAACAGAAAAAAAACACTGCAGACAAAGTCAGAAAAAGACCAAACCTAATTTAACCCTGAGGTAATCCAGCCAGATGTGCCCAAAATGTTAAATGAGGCTCACGACTTACTGCTCATCTAGTGTGATGACGCCCATCCTTTTAAGTAGCTTGAAACACTTAGTTTGATAAATAACGATATAACTACCGTGCAACGCATCTCTACAACAACCTAAATGTATGACAGCACTCATCCAGGAACATGACAGATTTTGAAAAATAGATGACAGAAATAACAAAATGAATTAACTGTTTGCTCAGACAAGATACTGACGTCTCCTCATAATACTGTCTGCCCGAATGGTCCAAATTTCTCTCTCCACTTAAACAGATTTTATGTATGAATGTAAGGTTAGAAATAAGAAAATTTCTTGGTAAGATCCTTAGTTTTTTGAGTGAAGGCAGTGAATTTGGTCAACTGGTGTAAGTTCAGGGTTTTTAAATGCACAGCCATGAACCTACTGTATTATATAATTTAGTCTTAGTAATGTCAATTAACATCTAACATCTTATGTATATTTATAATTGCTCTTTAACTAAAAAAATATGTTTTATCCGATTAATCGGTAGCTGCAGCCCTACAACAGTTAATGAGAAGTGTTGCCACACCAAACCATTTAAGAGGTGGTTTCATAAAGGAAACTCCTGAATTACAAACTAATACTTTTTCGTCCCACTGGTGTAAACCTGAAAAGTGTAAACCCAGAGCCCGTGAAGTCTGCCCTGCTTCTTGTGCAAAGCTGTAGTGAATACCCGGTACTGGAGTTGAGGGTGATGGCACCCCCCCCTCATCCCCCCTGAAATAAAAACGGTCAAAATCATCCCCCCTGTAAAACTGCCATCCCCCGTTTCATCCCTTATGTCATTTCATCAATGAATGTGGTTTCCAATTTTCACCCGTTTCAAGTAAATTTTCACTTGAAATAAGTAGGAAAATCTGGAACAAGATTTATCTTCTTATTACAAGCAAAACAATCTTGTTCCACTGGCAGATTTTTCTACTTATTTCAAGTGAAAATCTACTTGAAACAGGTGAAAATTGTTGTTTTTTCCAGTGATGAGTCTTGTTTTAAGTGTAATGAGATTTTTTTTACTAAAATGAGAAATTTTAACTAGAAATAAGACAAATATTCTTGTTAAGATTTTGAGTTTTTGCAGTGATCCATTTTACTTATCCTGGGAAGGACAGAGTCATATTGATAAGTTCAGAAAACTGTTTTTTATATTTTTTTGGGAGGGAAATGTTGACTGAGTGAATTACCCTTGCTTGTCTGACATGCATCTCTACTACACAACCGCTAAATCACTATTGTCAAAAAGGTATCATTTATTTTTCTACGTCTAGAAAATAGACAACACCTGCTATATGGTAGACTATCAACTGTGCAAGTATCTCTGTTGGTTCCAAGAAAAATATCACAACAAAAAGGTATGGATTACAAGTAGACAGTTGTGAGAGAACACTTAACCACACTGACACTCTGGACGAATGTACACACAATGTGACTCAAAGCACTCGCACACTATACGCCCGTTTATGCCCAAATCATAAAATTTTGCGGATGAAATAAACTGTATCTTAATTTAAGAGATCTTTCACCTTCAGAGTCCGATTGCCACAGAGGCAACTAAAGATTAATAAAACAGAATCCTATTTGTGGCCACACGATGAAACAGCCTTTAACTCACTGAATCAGAGATGGCTGGGATGAATATGGTCTTTGCTTTCTCTTCCCCCGTCAGATTAAGACTTGGTGCCATGATAGGACACCGCCTTGCCCAAAGACAGGGGACATTATTTTAGTTTTTTGATGTATTTGATGTAAGCCCAGTGGATTTTTAAAGCTTACAGAAGGCTGCATTTAACTGCTGCTATGTCATTCCTGCAGTATTTCTGCAGGTGTTTTGGTCAGTGCTATTATTTGTAATATATTATATTATTTGTAATCAACACAAATTATCTGCCCCCATATCCCACCATCCCCCCTGATTTTTTTTTTTTTACAACTCGAGTACTGTGAATACCCCATTTCCTCCAGGTGTAATATGTTACAGTACATGAACCTACCCCCTTCAATGATTCATAGCGATTAGATCTGGGCTTCTTAATGCCGTTCCTGTGGGCTTTACGAGCTGTTGACACAAAACAAGAGACAATTAATACACTATTATGTACATTCCTGAAACCATTTCTCTCTGGAAATCCAACAAACGAGCAGAGGTGTCAAGTAACGATGTAAAAATACTTCATTACCTTACTTAAGTAGAAATTTTGGTTATCTATACTTCACTGGAGTAATTATTTTTCAGACGACTTTTTACTTTTACTCCTTACATTTTCACGCAATTATCTGTACTTTTTACTCCTTACATTTTAAAAACAGCCTCGTTACTCTATTTCATTTCGGCCTTTAAATAAAAACTATCCAGTTAAATTGCTCCATCCGGATAGAGTGAATTTGGTTGTGGTTGTTTCAGATGTTCTTGTCCAGTTTTGTTCTTACATCCGTTCCCTCAGATTCCTGCAACTAAACTTGGATGTACATTCCAATAAAGGTTAGGATAAATGATAACATGCCTCTGAAGTTTGACTTTTTGCACCATTACAATTAGGGATGGGAATCGAGAACCGGTTCTTGTTGAGAACCGGCTCCCAGAGTTTCAATTCCTTGGAATCGTTTGCCTTTTTCGCAAACGATTCCCTTATCAATTCCAGTGGGCGCGAATGACGTCACCAAGCACGTTGCGCAACGTACGCATTCGCGCCTAGCAGGAAAGCACGGGGACAAAGCGGCATAAACGCTCGAAAGTTTGGTTACATTTTACCAAAAAGGCCGGCTGATGCGCTGGGAGCGCGGAGTCAGCCGGCGTTTGGTCAGGCTGATTTATGGTTCCGCGTTACACCAACGCTGAACCTACGGTGTAGGGTCTGCGTCGATTTAACGCGGAACCATAAATCATGCTTTAGAAGAGCTGCAGCTCGTCACCTCATCTATGGGAGAAGTTAAAGCCGCTAGCTTCTCCTTTCATCAAGGCAGGGAAGAGAATCAGGCCAGAATAGATGAATGTCACCAGCAGTGACTAAGTTTGTGGTGTTGAACATATTACTGGACATTCTTGTGTAATTGCCACAAAATAATTTGTTTATTTAATTTCTACAGAATAATATTTATTTTATATTAAATACATATTTTACATTACAAATCATTTTGTGGGGACCCCCTGGCACCATGGAGGAGCCCAAGGCTGGGGGCATCTTAAGACCTCACCTATTTTTTTGTTCAAAGATAGAAAACAGAGTTGATACTAAAATGGTTTGTTCTCCTTTTTTCCAAATGAGAATCGAAAATGGAATCGGAAAAATCTTACCAATTCCCATCCCTAATTACAATACTTATAGGCAACTAGTCATCATATCTGCTGCTCTCTGAAACACATATTAATGCCCAATAGTACACATATATGGTTCTTTAATATATTTGCATTATACTAAGATTCATTCATTTTCAATGGCTTTTGTCCTTAATGGCTTTTTCCCCCCCTTGCATTACTTTTACTTTTATACTTTAAGTAGTTTGAGTTGAGTTGATACTTCAACTTCTACAGGAGTATTTTTAAACTCTAGTATCTATACTTCTACCTGAGTAATGAATGTGAATACTTTTGACACCTCTGCAAACAAGATACAAGTCCCACTCTCTCAAACAGCTGGTTTTTAGATTTACTTACACTGGTTGTGAGTTGTGTGGTTCTTTGACTTTGCCATTTCGACCCTTGTGAATCTAAAAAACAGAAAAGAAACACAAAACAATGTGTTCACAAGTCAGAATTAACCTTCCTGCTCCCAAACGTCAACAGCCTGCAAGACCAGCTCCAGGTAGTGAAGACAACTGTCTTTAAATGTAGAAATAATATGTTGCACTCAAACAACCATTCAAGAACAGATACAGAACAAAAAACAAGAGTTAGAGCTGAAATAAACAGTTAAAACACCCGCGTCCCGGAGAGAGCGGCGTTAGCTGCTTAGCATTGTTAGGTGCCCGATTTATGTTTTATTCTGGGTCAAACTGTAACAATATGAGGGTAGAAATGTGATCGAAAAGTAGCTTTATCAGAAACAGTATCAGTTTGTATAGTGATGTTTAAGAAAACACATAGATGGATGAAGATTTGAAAAAGTCCACTGAAGTGGGAGACATTTTTACCTGCCACACGAACAGACGCCAACCGGAAGAGGAAGAATTCGCGTCCGGGCAGCGCAGAAAAAGAGTCGAGCGCCATCATACCGCCCCCGTTCGGTGGCCTCTGGTACTGCAGACATGGATCTCCAGTGAAACGCGCGGTGTCACTCTTCACCAGAGGTGGGTAGAGTAGCCAAAAATTGTACTCAAGTAAAAGTACTGTTACTTCAGAATAATATGACTCAAGTAGACGTAAAAAGTAGTCATCCAAATAATTACTTGAGTAAAAGTAAAAAAGTACTTGGTGAAAAGACTACTTAAGTACTGAGTAACGTCTGATTTATTTTTTAACACAACCATTCAAACAGACAAAAGTACAAAATAATCATCTTCAGGCAAATTAAATCAATACAATAATAAAATAAAATTATTAAAATTAATAAAAAAAATAAAAAATAGCTTAAATTAAAATAATCTTAAAGTAAATTCAAGTACTTTAATAAATAATGAAATAAATAAAATAATAACAGAATAAAAAAATAAATTAAGCACAAGTAGCACAAAATTTCAAGCCTTTGTACTTTTCTTTTTTAACCAGGCTCCGCAGGCAGAACTAGAACAAGCATGAACTCATAGAAACTCTGTGTGTGTTTGAGTCTGTGTAAATGTGACCAAACATGCAAAAACAAACATTTTTCCCAAAGAATCCCTCAGTGATGTCATGAGATTGACGCGTACGCGGAGGATTAAAAGAAAAGTAACAAGCTCAATGTAGCCTAATGTAGCGGAGTAAGAGTACAGTTTCTTCTTCACCAATCTACTCAAGTAAAAGTAAAAAGTATAGTGATTCAAAACTACTCCTATACAACATTTCCCAAAACTTACTCAAGTAAATGTAACGGAGTAAATGTAACTCGTTACTACCCACCTCTGCTCTTCACTATCCATAAAATGTTAACGCCATTTCTGCTTTCTGTTTTAGGAAAGAAAGTGCGGCTCAGCTTCGACCTCCTGCAAAACCAAGATGTTGTTTTTCCAGAGAGATGGGAAATAAACAAAACCCTACGTGTGCTTGTTTTATTCACTCATACTATCTGATGGTATCAGTTTTCTGATATTCTGATGATTTTGTACACACTTTGTAGGTGAACAACCAATTTCTCCACTGAAAATGTTTTGTCTTCAAAACCTGATTAAATAATTAATTTAAAAAAGTGTAAGCACTTTATGTCTAATATTCCCAGTCTTTCTTAGCTTTTGAAAAATGATATTTTTACGGCCTTTTATTTTGTTTCAAAGCCTATGATGAATTGTTCAATCAAGCAAGCTTTTGCTACCCTATCAACATTTCTATCACTAAGACAAAATATGTTATGTTGAATCATGGTAAATAGTTTTACTTTTTGTGTACCTGCGCTTCATTAGGCCTCCTTGAGCTCCACATAGTGGAAAGAAAACACAAAACCACATTCTACACTGATCAGGTTATAGGCAACCCTTTAATAAACCCTCACTGAACATGTCTTGATGCTATGAAGAACCCTAAATTGTTTCATATTTAATTCTGTTACATATATATTCCTGTAACACATTTTTGTTAATGTGATATTTTGCATTTTCATGATAAATCATGACGCATTTTCAAAGCGACTTTATAATATCTTGTGAATAAAAACAAGGTTCAGTTAACTGCATGAAGGCCATTTACACGAGAAAAAGGACATGCAGGAAAAGTAGGCAGCAGAGTGAAATGAAATTCAGTGTGTATTTTACTATTTTTATATTTTTTTCTGTTCATTCTAAAATGTAATAGATTTTTCTATTCGAGCACGATTTGTATAGCATCCAAAAGAAGCATAACCAAATATCAAGAACAATACTGTAAAGGCTTCAAAAGGAAGTTTTAAAGACAGATTAGCGTAAAATCGCACTTTTTTGCGGTCCATATTATGTGGGACTTCATGCTGACAGATCCTATGAAGAAGTAAGGTGATGGGCAGATTGCAAAGCAGGCAGCGTTTACAGATGGACCCTTGAGAGATTACAGTGCTGTTGCCCCTCCCATCTGTTGTGGTGGATGTGAATGGATGTAGAGCCACGTGACTGAGTGAACATCTTTTTTTTCACTTGCAAGCACACACATATTCTATGGCACGCTATAAAAACAAAGGGTTTTTCTATTGGGTAGTAAATGTTCCTTTCCTTTCCTTTCCTTTCTTAGCTGAAGCTGATTGAATCCCTGCTCAAGCAGAAGAAATCATGCCGCAGCGTCCTATATTTAGACCCGTGCTTGATCATACGAGTCTCTCTGCTCCACTCTGTAGCACTCACACAGTCAATGACAAATTGAGATACATGTGTTATTTAAATTCTTTTCTCCTTTATATGACAGTGGCCACGAGTGTGCTGGTTTCCATTTTCCTGTTATATGTGTGTGCAGTACTCGAGTTGTAAAAAAAAATCAGGGGAGATGGTGGATTTTATCATACAGGGACAGATAATTTGTGCTGATTACAAATAATATAATATATTACAAATAATAACACTGACCAAAACACCTGCAGAAATACTGCAGGAGCAGCAGTTAAATGCAGCCTTCTGTAAGCTTTAAATATCCACTGGGCTTACATCAAATACATCAAAACACAACAATTAAAAAGTTTTCTGAACTTATCAATATGACTCTGTCCTTCACAGGATAAGTAATATGGATACCTGCAAAAACCCAAAATAAGAATATGTGTCCTATTTCTAGTTAAAAAAATCTTATTACACTTAAAACAAGGCTCATCACTGGAAAAAACCACAATTTTCACCTGTTTCAAGTAGATTTTCACTTGAAATAAGTAGAAAAATCTGCCAGTGGAACAATATTTTTTTGCTTGTAATGAGAAGATAAATCTTAGAGAATCTTAGAGATTTTTCTACTTATTTCAAGTGAAAATTTACTTGAAACAGGTAAAAATGGTCAAATAAGTTATTTTTCTGGTGATGACTCTAAATGTTGAAATAGCAGTAAAACCACATTTATTGATGAAATGACATAAGGGATGGAAAGGGGGGATGGCAGTTTTACAGGGGGGATGATTTGGACCGTTTTTATTTCAGGGGGGATGCCGTCCCCCCTCATCCCCCCTCAACTCCAGTACTGTGTGTGTGTGTGTGTGTGTGTGTGTGTGTGTGTGTGTGTGTGTGTGTGTGTGTGTGTGTGTGCGTTCATACAGTTACTACAGATGAAAATTGACAATGGCAGCAATATTTGGGCATACATTGTGGTCACACTGGTATAACAAATAAGTTTTCAGAATACGTTAATATGTAACATTGGTAATACAAGATTAACAATACAACAAAAATTCCCCAAAACAAATTCTTTACTATTGGAAGATGATATTCACCCACAATATCGGTTCTTATCGGCTTGAAAGGAACATGGGTTGCTCCAAACGGTAGACATATAAAGACTCTGAAAGTGATGTCGACATGTTGTAATAAGATCATTTCAGCATTCTAAAATCAAAGCCTCCATGAAAAATGAATTTAAAGTGGTATCAAAGTGGCATATTTTGTTAAATGAAAAGCCTCACGCAGGCCTTCCTGCATGAAGGCTTTTGGTGCAGATATGTGGATGTTTGCCTCGTTTGCGAGTCCATGGACATACCGGTACATTGTCTGTAGCAATCAACTGTTACTCAGGACAAAACTTTAAAAATATTATTCTGCCTTTTTTTCTCTTTTCTGTATTATTCTATTTTGTTTTATTTATTTATTTATTTAAGAGAACACTGTGGCAATAAATCCTTAGTTTTAGTGGTACGGTTTTTTGGCTTTCCAGTTTGTGCTCTAATTGCTAGAACATCACCATTTCCCAAAGGATTTTACACTGTTGAATCAGGCAGTTCACCATCTGGAAGGATATAAATGTGCATCTGGATTTATATAGAACAGCCAAAAGAAACTGTAATTAACCAAAGTCTCCCATCCAATCACAATTTTCTTTTCCTTTATAAACTGAAAAGAGTGCAAAGAAGAACCTAAGAATGTCACTTTTCTCCGAGAGAACTTAAAGTAGAATATCCTGACAGAAAATTACATTCATTTTTGTCCAATAACATTAAATAATTAATTGGTTACATATGAAATTTCACTCACAGATGTCTAAAAAGATATTAATCAAACAAACGAGGTGACTAAGTTAGAATAATGTGAAAGAAAAATAAATATATATGTGATATGTATATCGATCCCAGACTTTCTCTGTTTTTCCACTTTGTAGAGGCATCCACATACACACACACACACACACACACACACACACACACACACACACACACACACACACACACACACACACACACACACACACACGCACACAGCCTGATGTCTCGCCTCATCTCAGATATTAGATGTCAGAAATTATAATAATAATTTCTGACATCTAATATCTGAGATGAGACGAGACATCAGGCCAGACCTTCAGTTGCAGATGAGGGAAAAATCACAACACATTCATATAGTTTATGATTATTAAATGCAATGTTTTATTGATTCTCTTTAATGCACTGCTGACCTTTTTAACAGAAAAAAGACCGTCTTGTGCTTTAAGCAGAGATCCCCATGTTTTTTATTCAAGGCTTAAAGATCTAGTGTTCTCCAAGATATATTTAAGAGTGGGAGCATCATTTAGCACAACCTGCTTATAATAAATGCAGTACAAAGATGGAAACAGAGAGACATGATCTTCAGGGAGGCTGTATTCTAATTCCACCAAAAATAAGTAAATACAGGACCAATATATTTGCTGGGCTATTCAAGGCTTCCCTGTGAGGGAACACAGCTCAGTGTATCACAAGCTGTCTCCACGGCGCTCTCTGTCTGACTCTGAATCTAATGGAGCATTCAAGTGTAGGGTATTGTGTAATATTCTCATTGCAAGTGCTGTGGTATCAGCAGATCTGGTTGGGATGTTAACTTTACTCATCTTGACGTGTCAACAGTTTTTGCACAAGGCCAAGTTAAAGTTTAATCTAATTTTAACTCATCAGTTGTACTTGACACATTCATATATTGCATTTGCATTTACCTTGTAAAAATGAAGAAGCTTTGCTGGTTGCATAACACGACATTGATATAGAATATCTACATCTTCACGATACATTGGTGCAAGTAAATGATAAAATGTTATTTGTTGTAAAGATTTTGGGGTGGTAAACACGACGCTTTGGCTGTTACATGACATATATCGCACTTCTTTTAGTAACAAGCTAATTACTAATGTCACTTCTAATGTCAAATAACATAACTTTATCTTTTTTTCCCTTTTCATTCTTGGACTATTTTTCTTTCTTTCTTTCTTTCTTTCTTTCTTTCTTTCTTTCTTTCTTTCTTTCTTTCTTTCTTTCTTTCTTTCTTTCTTTCTTTCTTTCTTTCTTTCTTTCTTTCTTTCTTTCTTTCTTTCTTTCTTTCTTTCTTTCTTTCTTTCTTTCTTTCTTTCTTTCTTCTTCTTCTCACATCTATCTTTAGCAATATTCTGAATTCTCTGTTTACATAGTTAATTTTAGATTATTAATTTCATATTCCAGGGCACATGCCAATTCCTTATATATCCTGCATTGCTTTATTGGAGCCTCCATTGTAGGGTTTGGCGACGGTAGCGCTCATGTGGGTAAAACACTTTTACTTGGAGAGGTGTGACTGGGAGCAATGGCTGTTCCAATCTAAACTCAGCTCGTGTTCAGGGATTGACTTTATGGTTGTGTGGTTTGATTTGCAACCATATGTTTTGGACCCTTGGGGTACGAGAGTTGTTGAGTTGTCAGGCATTTGCCACCTGGCAGTGTTGGATCAGATGGCAGGGGAGAATGTCAAAAAGACCCAGTAGGCCCAAACATCTAGTGAGGATTAGCTGGGAACGTCTGGCTGTCCTGCCTGTGAGAAGGATGTTTAACTCCCACCATCACTAGAACTTCAGCTATCTCCCCAGTGAGGTAGGAGCAGTACTGGAGTTGAGGGGGGATGAGGGGGGATGGCATCCCCCCTGGAATAAAAACGGTCAAAATCATCCCCCCTGTAAAACTGCCATCCCCCCTTTCCATCCCTTATGTCATTTCATCAATGAATGTGGTTTTACTGCTATTTCAACATTTAGAGTCCTCACCAGAAAAATAACACCAGAAAAATAACTTATTTGAGAATTTCCAACAGTTTCAAGTAAATTTTCACTTGAAATAAGTAGGAAAAATCTGCCAATGGGACAAGATTTATCTTCTTATTACAAGCAATAAAATCTTGTTCCACTGGCAGACTTTTCTACTTATTTTAAGTGAAAATCTACTTGAAACAAGTGAAAATTGTTGTTTTTTCCAGTGATGAGTCTTGTTTTAAGAGTAATGAGATTTTTTTTTACTAAAATGAGACATTTTAACTAGAAATAAGACAAATATTCTTGCTAAGATTTTGAGTTTTTGCAGTGATCCATTTTACTTATCCTGTGAAGGACAGAATCATATTGATAAGTTCAGAAAACTGTTTTTTATTGTTGTGTTTTGATGTATTTGATGTAAGCCCAGTGGATATTTAAAGCTTACAGAAGGCTGCATTTAACTGCTGCTATGTCATTCCTGCAGTATTTCTGCAGGTGTTTTGGTCAGTGCTATTATTTGTAATATATTATATTATTTGTAATCAGCACAAATTATCTGTCCCCATATGATCAAATCCACCATCCCCCCTGATTTTTTTTTACAACTCGAGTACTGGGTAGGAGTACACATCCTTCGGGCTTTCTACTAAAATCTTAGCTGTGGTGCTGGAGATTAGTGCATTTGACTGTCAAATCTATGATTCTGGGGAAACATTGCGGGTTCCGTCCTGATGGTTCAGCTCTCTTCCCTCACTAGGCTCCCAGAGAAAGGGAGTCGGCTGCCCATTGTTACCATTTCTGTTCATATCTTTTATGGATATCCTTGACCATTTTCCTTGGCTGTATATTCAATTTCTTGAAAAAAATATTTATAGGAAAGCAATCAAGCAAAACAAAAATAAAAGAAGGCTTATCAAATATTATAATACTTGAAAATGCATATTTGAAATTAAAAATGTACTAAAAATCATGCCTTTTTTTAGATGGCCTAAAAAATATATCAGATATTCTGCAAATCTCCAGTAATTACAGTAATGTATTTGTCTCAGACTCAATGTTCTTCCCTCAATAGAACTAATTCAAACCTCAGCAGTCTGAAAATGAACGTGCACCAGTAAATGTGATTATTTCTGTCTGAATTCATTACCATATTATAAATGTACATGCTGATTACAAAGTCTCTAACCATCAAATTTGTTACAACAGACGCAGATCCACTCAGCTCTGCTCAAGAATACATGCTCATTGTTATTATGTCAAAGAGACAGAATGAAGCTTCCTTTACTGGTATCTTTCTTCATCGTATCAAGGAAAAAGACACCAGCCCATTATTACAAAACGTATTGAAGACTTAAGACATATTCATTCTAAGAGGTTTAAAGGTTCCCTGAACCCTATGTCTAACAGCAATACTTTGTTTCAATCTTTTGTATAAATTTTTTTCTGTTTCATGGGGATTAAATTAATGTACACATGTGAGATAAGATAAGCTCAAATCCCCAATTTAGCAGTTATCTTCTGAACATCAAAACTATACATTAAAAATGTTTTGCCATAAAAAAAACCCAAAACAACCCCTATCAGCTCAACGGTAGTGGCCTGTGACGGCTTGGTCAATATCTTTCACATTTTTTACGCGGATTTGTGGATCGTGGCTTTCTGAGAAACATGTAGATTTAAAGGAGAAAAATCTCTGTATGTGGTGTTTTGTGCTTTAATTCCATTTTAAATGCCATCCCAATCTCACCATCTTTAAATGGTGTGGGATAAACTGACTGCCTGCAGCAGCACTTCCCGGCGGATCGCCGCAACACCTCCCACTTGATCTTTGCATGGTATGACCAGGAAAGATCGCACCTCTCGGGCAAGCTGGTCTCCCTCGACTTGATCCTCCGCCGGGACGAGGACGACAAGCAGCCGGATGTCTCAATGCAGTATGGTACCCTGGAAATCCTTCTCCTTAGACCTGGACTCTTTGACGACAGGTTTTGCTCCTATAAAGTTCGTACCTGGATCGGACCAGATCTTCTGAGGATGGCCTCGGACAGAAGTGAACCTCTGGTAAGCAAGTAGGAATCTCTCTGTAGTTAGCGTACTTGCCAGTTCAACATGGATGGCTCAGCTTGATATACAGCTGAAGAGCACGCCCCATACTTTCATGCTCACTCTCCTCTTGACATCATCCTTCACTTGGTATGGTCCGAACAGGTCGACAGATTTGAATTGAAATGGCGCAACTGGACTCGATCTCTCTTCAGGCAAGTTTGCTGACAGATTTTTGCTTTTGCCTTCTTGCAAACCACACACTTGTCAACGACTTTTTGGGCAATAATTCTTCCTTTGATGACCCATGCTTCCTTTCGCATCCACAGCAGCATTCCTGCCACTCCTTCATGTCCCTCACTATGTGCTTCTCGGGCTAGGAGGGTGGAGATCCAGGCCTGGAACGGTAGCAGGGGAACAGCTCTGTGGTCCTCTCTGAAGGTCTGGATTCTGCCACCACACATCAGGAGTCCACTTGTTTGATCTTTGTAGACAACTAGTCTGTCAATTGTTGTGTTCGGAAAGTGTACGCCCTCTTGTGCTGCCAGGCATAGGTCTCGGAACACATCTTCTCTCTCGTTGACTGTGATGACACCAGATGAAGGTCCTGCCTCCCACTTTTCTTTATCGTCAGCACGCAGGAATTTCTTTGCTGCTCTCCAAGTCCATGCTATTGTCCCGACCAGCCGTTTTAGATTGCTGAAGCGCATGTCGTCCAGTAGCTTTTGGACTGGTTCTGCTGCAGGTGGTCTTCTGGATTTGGACTCTGTTTTCTCAACTGCGATTGGATCTTGCGCCTTCTGTTGACTTCGGTTGAGTACTCCGATGAATGTTTTCTTCTGTATTTTTGTGATATTGTCTCTTGCTTGTGCAGCGACGTCTTTGGCTGATTTCTTTGGCCACTCACTCTCAGGAAGTCGAAGGAACTTTGGACCCGACTGCCACTCGGATTCTTCAGTTAGGTCATCAGAATTGGCCCCTCTGGTGATGATATCTGCAATGTTCTCCGGCCCTGGAATCCACCACCAGTCTCGGACATCTGTGCTGCTTTGGATCTCACCAACTCGATTCGTGAAGAAGGTCTGGTAGCCGTAACTCTCCCGCTGTATTGCGGCCAGGACGGTCTGAATATCGACGAGATGGTACGACCTCTCAACTTCAATTCGGCAATGTCTCTGGAAGTAGTTCTTCAAGCAGGCTGCAAAGACTGGTCTCCGCCTTCACAGCGCCACCCTTGTGGTCGAGAGGGGTCAGCTTTGCCTTGGACTCGACTAGCCTCACAACAACACCATGGCTGCAGCTCCAGCGTAGGTACAGCACAGCGCCGTATGGGTGCTCACTGCCATCAGAGAAGGTGATGCCACTCGGTCTTGCATATGGATCTGGTGGTGTCAGGGGTCTGGAGAATCTGAGTTGGCTCAGGTCAGCATACTCTTCCAAGAGCTTTATGGCATCTTCTCTGAGTTCTTTGGACAAAACAGCATCCCAGGTGTCTTCTATGTAGTACATTACTTTTGCGTCTTGAAAAGCTCTTCGGATGAGGATGGCTCCCTTTTGTTTTCTGCTTTCCTGTTGTTGGGTAGAGATGCTGGATCTTTCTGTCCATGGATACTTTGCATGCCAGTGGGGATCAGGGCTATCAGAATCAGAATCAGAAAAAGGTTTATTGCCAAGTTTGTTAACTGATCTGTAAGGAATGTATCAGTCCGCAAAATAATAACATTTGTCGGAAATCTGGTCCAAAATTCTTGAAGAAATTGTGAATTGGGTTTTGTATACTGTAATTGTGTCATTCTTTGTGTTTATGTTTCTTGTATTGTGCTCACAATAATGCAGTTTTGTATAGGTGGAGATGACAGTCATGCATGATCTCATCTTCAGTAAGCAATAAGAGATCAGTGACAATTCTTTCTTGTAAAAACAAAAACAAAAAGAAAGGAAACACACAGCCATGGGAACATTCAGACATTCAAACTGTAGGCGACATTTGAAAAGGAAATGTTCTTGCTGTGAAGCACCATACTGCCTCGCTGCCTCAAAAAGAAATTAAAAAGAAAGAAAAAAAATCAGTTTCATCCAAAACTGATTCATGCAGGATTAAAAGTGAGAAATGAAAACAGATGAATGAATAAATAAATACCTGGGGGTATTTCCATGTCTCTATGGACAAAATCTGGGAATGTTTTCCACCACCAACCCTTCAACCTCCATCATTTGCTGAAAAACATCAAGTCTGGGTCTCCAGAAAGATTGAATGAAATTCCAACATTACATTCATAACATCACATGTGCATGAATGAAAGTCACTTATAATCATTCTAAAGACTTGAAATATATATACTTATACTTATGTGTACCGGTATATATATAAAGTATAAAACCCTGTTACTTTAAGACTGACATGTTGTCAAGTGACCATCAGCTGTGACCTACTTCTTAAATGGACGTGCTTTTCACAAATTTCACTTATGCTTACATTTTGATCGCAACACTGTAGCCTCAAGCTTTAAAACTTGAGCATTAATATTAATATTTATTTTGATCTTCTGAAGTGACTAATGTTGTTCTTTGTTGGCTAAAGTAGAAAATAGCTTTCTTGGCTGACCTGACGCAGCTGACTGTAAAGATTGTAAACCTGAGAAGGGCTGAAGTTCTGCAACGATATTTGCTCCTTTCATTTAGCTCCTTTCAGATGTTGCCAGTCAAAATCACTTGAGTCCATTACCAAAATGGCAAATTGTAATGCTTAAGATAAAGTTTGTAGCTCGGCAAGCAGAGTGTTTCTTTGGTTAGAAAACGCATCAAATTAACACTTTCAGGCGTCAGTGAGAAATTTCCTTTTTTATAGGCGACACAGATTCATGCAAAACAGTTCACCTGTTAAATAACTGATTGCAAAAAAAAAGAAAAAAAACGAACAAAAAAACTAAACTGAGGCAAACAAACAATTTTAACCTTATTCTGGTGACTCATTTGTATCTCTGCCATACTTATTCTTATTCACACATTACTGCATACATATTTATGTTTTTTTTTTTACAACACCCACACACACAAACAGACTTGGAAAGACTGCAAAGGGTATATTTGAACACAGTGCTGTTGGTTATTGTTCTTACTGAAAGGAATGAAGAGAAGGTTTTTGCCTCTTGCCTCTTGACTGAATTATGCATCTATAGATCCAAAGATCCATCCATCTCCATTTCACTTATCAGTGCATCCCAGCTGATCAATAACTACAAGAGGGAATCCTTTATTTTTATTGTATTTATTTATTTCAGATCCCCATTAGTTTCTGCCTCAGCCGCAACTATTCTTCCTGGGGTCCAACAGTACAAATATACATTTCTATAAAACTTTTACAGTACAATATGAAATGTTAGTTAAACAGAATAAAACAAAGTAGATAACAAGTACAAAGAACAACAACTAAAAAGAAAAACAAGACAAAAAAACAAAAACAAATAAAAACTAAAGATAATAATAAGCAGAAAACAATGAAAAAAAGAAAATGAATTTTCCTAAATGAAAAAACAAAAATGAAAAAAAAATAAATAAATAACAACCAAAAACAGATAGATTAAAGATAAATCCAAGTACAACTAAAGATAAATAAGTGAATACTAAATGAGACAAATACAAAAACAAAAACAGTATATAGTGAAAATAACCGGAAACGTCACAAAACTTCAGCAAAATAAAATACTAAATATTGAAATTAAATGCATGTTAAATCCTTTACATGTTTTAAAGCTATATCAACATACATGGAAGAAATGTGGGAAAAATTGGATGATTGTCCCAACTTTTTGGACTTTCCAAGTCTAGTATTGTAGATGTTAGACTTTCAAATAAAGCTAATATATACCAAGATGATAATCAGGTTTAAATCCAGAAATCTAAGTGATCTTATAAACGTCTGTTAGATCTGCTGACATCCTGACCTGTGTTTACATCTATTTATATAGCCGTCTCTGTAGTCAGTAATATGTACAGTACAGACCAAAAGTCTGGACACTCTTCCCCATTTATTTGAATGTGAAGGTGTGTCCAAACTTTTGGTCTGTACTGTATGTATCCCCCTCATTTATACATAAAAAAAAAGAAAAAAAAATAAGAAGCTTCAAATAAAGATGAGAAAAATGGCTTATAGGCCCCTGGCCTGTTGTTGCTGATATCTCTGAGTTAGTCATATGTACGTAGAACTTTGTTGTCCTGGTAACGGATAATTAATAATTATATAACTTGTCTTTTGTACCTTTGCCCCTATTCTCTGTTCTTCATTCTCTCTTTTGATCTCTCCGATCTCCCTTTTCCTGCTCTCCCCGGGTCCTCCTTACGCTCAAGGTATCTTCCCTCCTAAAGGGGAGTTTTTCCTATAAGCTATATATAACTTATATGCACTTTAATAAAATACTGATACATATTATGGTGTTAAGGAAAAAAGAACAATGAAAATAAATAGTAATACAAATATTGAACCAAATTAAGTAGCTATAAAACCAAATCATTAAATATAAAAACATTTCTAAAGAGATGATCTTGAACTTGAATGAGACCCGTCCTGCACAGGGTGAGCTGGACGTGGGAAGTGAGTTCTGAAGGATGGAGGCATTGATGAGAAAGCTTGGTCCTCCAGGGTTCTGGTTTTGATCCTTAGTGTTCGCTGAAGTTCAACATCAGAGAAATGGAGGCTGATATCCATCTATTAAAGGTGACCTATTATGGCATTTAATGTATATTTTAAACAGGCCTTGAATGTCTTAAAAACAATCTAAAGCTTGTTTTTTCTACATAAATCATAAATCCAGCCTGTGGGCCCTGTCACTAGTTTTACCGCTTCTAACCCCTTTTTCTGTGCCTCATTCTAAGGGAAGGGGGGGGTATGATAATGAGGCTCTGTGCTGATTGGCTCCCTGAATGACGTGTAGCAGGGGAGGAGGATAAACCTCGCTCCGCCAGAGCAGCCCGAGCCTGTAAATAAATCCCAACACTGAATTTTCACAAATGGCCACTTTATTGTTAAAAAAATAAAATATGAGTTGTATATAAATAACATTTATGCACTATTTAAGCCGGATCTACCCGGCGGATGCTGAACGCTGGCCCCGGAGCCACGCCGGGCGCCCGGGAGCAGTGCTGCTGGAGCAGCGCGCATCACCGCAGCTTTAACGGGGGAATCTGACCGGTTCCGACCGGCCGGGACCGCAGGAACCGGCCTGGACTGATAGCAGGGACTCCCGGGGACCGACCAGCGGAATTTCAGCCGGATCTACCCGGCGGATGCTGCGCGACGGGCGCCGAAACGCCACGGCGGGCGCACAGATCCGCTCCGCGGCGCATCCGCGGCGCATCGCCCGTTATCGGTGATCAAACCGACAGATTTGCCTGAAAATCTCGGAGAGTGAAGCTGGTCCGACCTGGGACAGACCCCCGAGGACCCAGCTCCCAAACCACCCGGGAACCTGGATGATTTAACCCGGATCCGCTCCGCCGCGGCGCCGCGTCCGACTGGCTGAAGGAAGGGCCGCTCCAGCCGGGGAGAGAGCTGGTTGTGGGCGTGGTTTCAGCAGCGGAGGCTGAACCTATGGAAATCTGCTCCTGTCGTTACGTAACGACGGGAGCAGATTCTAATCGGCTCAAAAAAAAACACGTGACACTGGGGGACTCTGTCCGGCGGCGGTCAGAGAGCTTGCAGAAATTCATGGTATTTTGTCTCCCCTGTGCTGGCAGGGTGAGGGGAGACCACTTTATATATGTTAAAACAAGAAAAAACGTGTTTTACATAATAGGTCCCCTTTAAACCTCACTAGAGTGATTACTTTCTTTGTAAGGACATTCGCAGTTGACTTTCTGCACAATTGTTCACCACACCATCCTTTACACAAGTGAGATCAGATGTTACGATAATTTGCTGGCACGTCTGGATCAAGAGCAGACTTTTTGAGGTTCAGGTTTATCTACAGCATTAGGTTTCTTTTATGCACTGATCTGATGGGTGCTACAACTCAGCAGTCAGGTTCTAAAAGTCATGTTGATAGTTTAGATCAGGTCCTACAGCTGTTCCTGCATCCGCTGTGTAATACATCTACAACATCAGTGTTCAAGAGCTAATATGGTACATTAACAGTAAAGAACAACTGAGCTTGAATACATGGCCCATTCAGGCTGGAAAGGGACAATGGAGAGAAAATATCTGGATAATAAAAATAAGAATAGTCCTTTTGCATTTTCATTTATTCCTTCGCCTTTGACTTACACAAAATGGCAAGAAGTAAAACTCTGAATAGCAAGGGCGCCCCTTTAATATTCACTTTGCTTACTAACAGTTTGATTTCTAAATAGCTGGATATGTATTCACAAGCATTGAAAAGGACAGTTTACAAAGTCAAGCAATTCTGTCTATTGCATATAAGTAATCACTTTTATTCATAGAGACATGTATTGTGTCTCATTATCATCTAATATCCTGCCTGATTGCATGACTTTCACTTGTTGTTTCTGTCAATCATTCAGCTCTTAGGGATCACACCTTTTATCCCCTGTGCTATAAATTTAGATGCGAGTTCACATCAAACATGACTCTGTGATGAAGTTTATATATCTACATGCCTACATAACAAACAATACATGACTCATAATTTCATGCCGTCACTTATATGTGGAAAAAAATGGGAGGAATAGCTGAAAGCTGAAAGCTAAAGAAAAACAAGCATCCCCAGCAGAGAAAGAGTCAAAGGCAGAGCACGGGAACCGGTTCTCTGACCTCACGCTACGGTACAGCTATAACCCCTCAGCTTCACACTGTAACAAGGATTTGTATTCTTCAGATCTCATTTAACAAGCAAGGTTTTTAAAAATGCTGTCATTCAATAAAAATCCCCTTTTTGAATTTAATAAAAATGTTTGTTCATTTGTATATTTTGATGAACATGTGCACATACTGTGTGTAATAAAGAAGACTAAAGAACACAATAATCAACATGTAACTAAAATTAAACAGAACCTTTTCTTTACTTTCACTCTCTTTTTAGAAATCCATGAAAAGATTTATAACTGCATAATGAAAAGCTTTATTGTAAAAGTCTTGCTTGTGCTTTTTTTCTTTTTCTTCTACATTCAATATGCTATTTCAAAGCTCTGAGGAAAAAGTGATGCAGACAAAATGTGCAATGTGTGTGTAACAGGGACAGGGGCTGATTCATGCTTATTGATGGGGTTGTTTGGCTCCAGGTTTATCCTGATTATTGTTTTTCTTCTTTTCTTCAGAGATGAACATGTTCCAATTTCCCGTCTCCACCAAAGTCTGCTGCTTGTTTGTAGTTTTCAAACCTTTTCTTCCAATCATTATCCAACATTAATTTCTTCAGAGCTCTTTTGTAGACCACAATTACCACATGTGTTTACCTCAGCTTTTTCAGGGCACTGACAAATGTGATTTTACACAGGGTTGCTCCAGGATAAGAGCTGCTGCAAAACATTCTCTGTGGAAACAGAGTGACATCATGTTTACGAGTGACAGAAGTCATATTTTGGAAAGGTGCTTGTAATGGTTTTATTTGTGCCAGTATCATAGTTTTATGGTAATTTATTTATTTATATATTTTTTTACAAAGGAATCAGCTAGTGATCTGGAGACTTGATTAAAAGAGAAGTACTGTAAGTGTTTCTGCTATTTTCCATGTGTTGTACATCTGCTTTGCCCAGGGCAAATCTTAAAACACGATCATTCAAAGCTGCTACAATCAATGCTTTGATGACAATAATGGTTCAAATGTTAAAGTTTGATCACTTCTTTTGACTCAGTGTTTTAATTTGGCTGGATAATTAACTCGGTCAAAAAACAAACAAACCATGCTCAACAAACAATGAACATACTGCAGTTGCATATGTGGATACTAAACAGACAGTTTTCAGTCATGAACTAATCCACAGGAGAGCCTCAGGGCTGTGTACTAAGCCCCTTCCTGTTCACTCTGTGTTACCACATCTTTGGGTGTCTATGGGAGATGAAGCACAGAAAATAACCTTCTTTCTAATGTCAAAATGTCCTTACTGTTGATTGTTAAAAAAAAAGGAAAGGGGCTGCTGGGTGGAAAAGTGGTTAAAGCCAGCAGCCCATGAACTGAGGCTACAGTACTCCTAGACAGTGTTGGGGTAGTTACTCAAAAAAAGTAATCCATTACATATTACTAGTTACTTTTAAAAAAAGTAATCCCTTACACTACTTAGTTACTGGTTGCTGAAAGTAACTAGTTACATTACTAGTTACATTACTTTTGGATTACTCCGCAATATCACCTGAGCTGCACCATAACTCGATTGCCAATGAACAACATATACAGGACTGTCTCAGAAAATTAGAATATTGTGATTTTCTGTAATGCAATTACAAAAACAAAAATGTCATACATTCTGGATTCATTACAAATCAACTGAAATATTGCAAGCCTTTTATTATTTTAATATTCCTGATCATGGTTTACAGCTTAAGAAAACTCAAATATCCTATCTCAAAAAATTTGAATATTCTGGGAATCTTAATCTTAAACTGTAAGCCATAATCAGCAATATTAAAATAATAAAAGGCTTGCAATATTTCAGTTGATTTGTAATGAATCCAGAATGTATGACATTTTTGTTTTTTTTAATTGCATAACAGAAAATAAAGAACTTTATCACAATATTCTAATTTTCTGAGACAGTCCTGTAGTTGGAACTTTATTACTGCAGTACCCAGATCAGCACCAGAAGTCCCGTAAAATCCCGTAAAATCCCGTAAGATCACGTTAGAGGCTGATTTATGGTTCTGCGTTACACCAACGCAGAAATTACGGCGTAGGGTATGCGGCGACACGCACCGTACGGTGTGTGTCGCCGCATACCCTACGCCTTAGACACTGCGTCGATTTAACGCGGAACCATAAATCAGCCTCAAGTCAGACAAGTGTTGCAGCGCAACGCGTGAAGACGCATGAAAGGCAAGTTTGATTTTCTTTTCTGTTCTCCCGTTTTACATGTAGCTGAAAAGCTTAAAGTAACTAAAGTAACGTATTTTTTCTTGTCTTAGAGTAACTATAACGGGATTACCCAAATTACAACTGTAACGCGTTACATTACTGTGTTACTAGCGGATGTAATCTCGTTACAGTAACGTGTTACTTTGTAACGCGTTACACCCAACACTGCTCCTAGAGCAGGTTCAGGTTCAAGTCCCAGCCTGTCACCCTTTGCTGCATGTCGTCCCCATTCTCCCTCACTCCTTCCTGTCTACACTTTGAAATAAAATGCCACTAGAGCCAGAAAATTAACATTTCTCTGTCTACTTCAGTGGAGGTAAGATCTTCTATATTTCTTTAAAACAACAGTCAGAGGTTTTATAACAAAAAGGCTCATAAACTGACATATGCATCATCATGTCAGGAAATACAGTATCTGCAGCAGGCGAATAAACACACAGTCTCACGGACGAGTATGAAACTGTCTTGACATGTAATTTGTAAAATTTTGTTCTGTGACACAAACTGTCTTTTTAACACCTACCGCATGTCTTGGATCTGTAAATCATCATACAGGAGTTCATTCTCACAGTAGTTCATGAAATCGACATAAAATGGGTGTTTATAATTGAAAAGGTAGACTTGGACGTTGTGGTGCTGTTACAATCTCCCAATTGGTTATGATCACAAGTTCAACTGTAAATTCAAAAGCCTGAAGTCTGACCGTGTCTATAAATGCCACAAATGTAGAGCAATAAACAGAGTCCTCGTAATAAATCCTTTTGAATGCCGTGCAGGGGGTCTTTTTTGTATCCAAGTGCATTAGTGCAATGATTTTCATGTAATGCATATTCCATGATTTACCATGCATTTACACTGGAGTGACAAAAATGAGCTGAAACACTGCTGAGCTCATCTTTGGATGACTCGTCCTCATTTTCGCCTCTCTTTCTGGTCTGTTTCAACACAGGAATTAAAGGGCTCATGCCCATGCACACACTCCTGGTGCAGAGGGAGAGCTGTGCTTACAGCTGGAACCCTGCTGTCCATGTGATGGGTAAGAACTAGGGCTCTCATCTTGCTAATCACCGATATGCAGTTCATTGTGAGTGGAAGGTGTTGATTAGACATGCAGCTGGTGGAGGAAAAGAAACCAGCAATGGTTTGAATTGTATTTTCTTTCTGCAGAGATTTATTGTTTTACTTTACTTAAATATGTTTCCACAGTTCAAAGAAATGACATATTGACATCCAGAAATGCTGCTGCATTTTTTTTGTGTCCAAGATTGTGTAAAACGCCCTCAGGTGGATTCAAAATCTGTCTTCCATTTTTTCTTTTTTTAAATCCTTTTTGGAAATCGTGACTGCATCCTCAAAACTAGAGATGAGGATGTTATTGTTATTGGTAAATGGCTGAGAAACCAGCATCAGTGATAGTATTTGGTTGGATTGAGGCATGTAACATCTGTCAAAGATGAAGGACACATGATTGTTTTGGAGCAACAGCCACCATCATGATAAGGTTTTTTAAGGGGAAAGTCTTTACTTAGAGAGAAATGCAATTAAAATTACAAAAGGAAATGAGTGGGTGCTGAACTTATTACTCAATGAAAATATCTGGAACAATTTAAAACAACAAAATACGACAAATGAGGAACCAGGTAAAAGGCGCATTGCAGTTATAAACCAAAAAGAAGATCAAAAGGTCACTGAGTGTATGACTTCAGACTTCAGACTTCAGACTTTTATTATCATTGTACGAGGCATACAACGAAATTAAAGCAGCATGGAGACCATGATAAATCAGTGTATTATGAAATATTCAATTTCATTACAACCTACGTCTTTGCTTGTACAGGCAGTACTGGAGTTGAGGGGGATGAGGGGGGATGGCATCCCCCCCTGAAATAAAAACGGTCCAAATCATCCCCCCTGTAAAACTGCCATCCCTCCTTTCCATCCCTTATGTCATTTCATCAATGAATGTGGTTTTACTGCTATTTCAACATTTAGAGTCATCACCAGAAAAATAACACCTGAAAAATTTGACAATTTTCACCTGTTTCAGGTAAATTTTCACTTGAAATAAGTAGGAAAATCTGCCAGTGGGACATGATTTATCTTCTTATTACAAGCAAAAAAATCTTGTTCCACTGGCAGATTTTTCTACTTATTTCAAGTGAAAATCTACTATTTTTTTTACTAAAATGAGACATTTTAACTAGAAATTAAAGCTGCAAGCAGCGATGAACGGGCCCTCGCACTCACGTCAACCGCCCCCCATAAGCATATCAGAAATGACACCACCCACGACTTCCTATGTCAAACCCTTCAAAAGTTATAGCAGAAAAAAGGGACGACCAGTCAGAAGAAGGGGCGGGGCTAATTCAGGGCAAAGAAGATCAAGGACTCATTACAGAGTCCCATGACACCACCCACGACTCTCTATGTCAAAACATTCAAAAGTTAAAGCAGAAAATAGGGACAACCAATCAGAAAAAGGGACTGGGCTAATTGTCACCAATTATGGTCAAGGACTCAATGCCGAGTCCCATGACACCACCCACGACTCTCTATGTCAAACCTTTCAAAAGTTATGGCAGAAAAAAGTATTCTTGGGGGCGCTGTTGAGCCGTGAGGACACGCCCATTAATGCAAACCATGAAAAAAAAAATCAGATCACTCAAATGAACGACGATCATACAGTACAGCTGTATCTCATGGTCCAGAATGTATGATATTATATTAATCTATTATACCATATTATATTACATGTTGTTATTTCATATTAGCGTACCCAGTAATATAGCATATTGTATTATTGCATTCTATGTTGCTTCATTTCATATATTTTTGACTGTATTATATTGTAAAATTATATATCATAGCGATTGCATTATTATATAATTTCAATTTATAACACTAATATACAATTCCTCACACACACACTCCTTCCAAATGTTTCTTTTTTTTCTCCATTATGACAATTGTATGCTGTCATCCGTTATGTTTTTTGTTTTTAAGCTTGTTATGTCTGTTATTCAAATATATTAATACATTCATTAATATGCTATACTGTACTTTGTATTGTGTATATTGTGTGTGTGTGTGTGTGTGTGTGTGTGTGTGTGTGTGTGTGTGTGTGTGTGTGTGTGTGTGTATATATATATATATATATATATGTGTGTGTGTGTGTGTGTGTGTGTATACCTGAAGTGTGACTACCTGCAGAACGTATTTTAGCATGAAAGCTTGCATATTTAACGTACATCAAGCATCCTGTATCATAGCTACATGTCTGCCGTTTGTAACAAAGCAAACCGCGTGAAAATCGGTTGAAAATCAAGTGAGTTATAGTTATTTTACTTATGCAGACACCTCCTTCCACAATAGAAGTGAACGCTCTAGAGTTAAAGCGATACCGATCCAAGATGGCGGCCACGCCCGACGTTCTCAGGCAGTCAATGCGGCGCCTCGACCAAGATGGCGGCCGCGCTGAACATCAGCCCCTCCCCCCGCGGGAGCTGCGCGCGCAAACTCCACTCAAATTCAAAAGTTATGGCAGAAAATTGGGACAACCAATCAGAAGAAGGGGAAAGAGAAAAGTAATGTGCGTCGTCACAGGACAGAGACGAACATTTTGATGTAAAAAAAACACAAAAATTGCTGACAAAAATTTTGGCATATCAAGCCAGGCTTGAACTCTAGACCTCGGGCAGCAAAGACCGCAATAATCTGGCTGAGCTAAGTCTCAGCTATTCCTTTCATTTGACCTACTGGCTTAGGACAGACCAACATAGCGATAAAATGTCTGGAACTTTTTTTTCCTAATTTTTTAAATATTTGTAAGTTATAAATATTAGTAAAACCCTACTATTTAAATTATTACTTTTTCTGTAACCATTCTGCCAAGGTTGTAACCGGGCTGAGCCGGGAATATTTCTGAAGTCACCACATTACAGGCAGCTGATTGGTCGGGGGGCGGGGCCGTCATCACCCTACTCGCCACTGATTGGTCGGGGGGCGGGGCCGTCATCACCCTACTCGCCACTGATTGGTCGGGGGGCGGGGCCGGCAGACGTTTGAATCAGGAAGCGGGAGTCAGCGCGAGAGCGACTGGCGGCTCGCGGCAATTTTATTATAAAAAAAGGACAACCAATCAGAAGAAGGGGCGGGGCTAATTCAGGCCAATGAAGTTCAAGGACTCCATAAAGAATCTGATGACACCACCCACGACTCTCTATGTCAAACCATTCATAAGTTATAGCAGAAAATCGGGACAACCAATCAGAAGAAGGGGCGGGGCTAATTAAGGCCAACGAAGCTTAAGGACTCATTACAGAGTCCCATGACACCACCCACGACTCTCTATGTGAAACCATTCAAAAGTTATGGCAGAGAAAAGTATTCTAGGGGGCGCTGTTGAGCCGTTAGGCCACGCCCATTAATGCAAACCATGAAATATCACATTTATCGCCAGGCCTGGCTTGCATGCAAATTTTGGTGACTTTTGGAGAACTATCAAATATGGACCAATCAGATGAAGGGTGGGTGCGCTTTTTCGCGTCTAGCGTCGCCACGGTAACACTTTTGAAAGAGAAAAGTAATGCGTGGTGTCGCACGATGGAGACGCACATTTTGGTGTATAACACACCTGGGTGCACGTTACGGTTCGGGCTGAATTAACTGCCGAAGGAATGGCATAAATTGTGCCAAAATTACACAATTAATTCAAAATGGCTGACTTCCTGTTTTGTTTCGGCCATGGCTCCAAGAGACTTTTCTTTAAGTTGCGACATGATACAGGTGTGTACCGATTTTCGTGCATGTACGTCAAACCGTATTGTGGGGCTTGAGGCACAAAGTTTTCCGGGGGGCGCTGTTGAGCCATTTTGCCACGCCCATTAATGCAAACCATGAAATATCAAATTTATCGCCAGGCCTGGCTTGCATGCCAAATTTGGTGCCTTTTGGGGAACTATCAAATATGGACCAATCAGATGAAGGGGGGGTGCGCTTGTTGGCGTCTAGCATCGCCACGGTAACACTTTCGAAAGAGAAAAGTAATGCGTGTAGTCGCAGAATGGAGACGCACATTTTGATGTATAACACATCTGGGTTCACGATACGGTTCGGGCTGAATTAACTCTCGAAGGAATGGCATATATTGCTCCAAAATTACGCAATTAATTCAGAATGTTCAAAATGGCCGACTTCCTGTTCGGTTTCGGCCATGGCGCCAAGAGACTTTTATTTTAGTTGCGACATGATACAGGTGTGTACCGATTTTCGTTCATGTACGTCAAACCGTATTATGGGGCTTGAGGCACAAAGTTTTTTCTGTTGAACCAATCAGATGAAGGGTGGGCGCGCTTTTTGGCGTCTAGCGCCGCCACGGTAACGCTTTTGAAAGAGAAAAGTAATGCGTGTTGTCGCAGGATGGAGACGCACATTTTGATGTATAACACACCTGGGTGCACGTTACGGTTCGGGCTGAATTAACTTTCGAAGGAATGGCATAAATTTCGCCAAAATGACACGACTAATTCAAAATGGCCGACATCCTGTTCGGTTTCGGGCATGACCCCAAGAGACTTTTGTTTAAGTTGTCCCATGATACAGGTGTGTACTGATTTTCGTGCATGTACGTCAAACCGTATTGTGGGGCTTGAGGCACAAAGTTTTCAAGGGGGCGCTGTTGAGCCATTTTGCCACGCCCATTAATGCAAACCTTTAAATATCAAATTTTTCGCCAGGCCTGACTAGGGTGCAAAATTTGGTGACTTTTTGGGCATGTTAAGGGGGGCAAAAAGGCCATCACTTTGTCAGAAGAAAAATAATAATAATAATTAAAGCTGCAAGCAGCGATGAACGGGCCCTCGCACTCACGTCAACCGCCCCCCATAAGCATATCAGAAATTACACCACCCACGACTTCCTATGTCAAACCCTTCAAAAGTTATAGCAGAAAAAAGGGACGACCAGTCAGAAGAAGGGGCGGGGCTAATTCAGGGCAAAGAAGATCAAGGACTCATTACAGAGTCCCATGACACCACCCACGACTCTCTATGTCAAAACATTCAAAAGTTATAGCAGAAAATAGGGACAACCAATCAGAAAAAGGGACTGGGCTAATTGTCACCAATTATGGTCAAGGACTCAATGCCGAGTCCCATGACACCACCCACGACTCTCTATGTCAAACCTTTCAAAAGTTATGGCAGAAAAAAGTATTCTAGGGGGCGCTGTTGAGCCGTGAGGACACGCCCATTAATGCAAACCATGAAAAAAAAAATCAGATCACTCAAATGAACGACGATCATACAGTACAGCTGTATCTCATGGTCCAGAATGTATGATATTATATTAATCTATTATACCATATTATATTACATGTTGTTATTTCATATTAGCATACCCAGTAATATAGCATATTGTATTATTGTATTGTATGTTGCTTCATTTCATATATTTTTGACTGTATTATATTGTAAAATTATATATCATAGCGATTGCATTATTATATAATTTCAATTTATAACACTAATATACAATTCCTCACACACACACTCCTTCCAAATGTTTCTTTTTTTTCTCCATTATGACAATTCTATGCTGTCATCCGTTATGTTTTTTGTTTTTAAGCTTGTTATGTCTGTTATTCAAATATATTAATACATTCATTAATATGCTATACTGTATTTTGTATTGTGTATATTGTGTGTGTGTGTGTGTGTGTGTGTGTGTGTGTGTGTGTGTGTGTGTGTGTGTGTGTGTGTGTGTGTGTGTGTGTGTGTGTGTGTGTATATATATATATATATATATATATATATATATATATATATATATATATATATATATGTGTGTGTGTGTGTGTGTGTGTATACCTGAAGTGTGACTACCTGCAGAACGTATTTTAGCATGAAAGCTTGCATATTTAACGTACATCAAGCATCCTGTATCATAGCTACATGTCTGCCGTTTGTAACAAAGCAAACCGCGTGAAAATCGGTTGAAAATCAAGTGAGTTATAGTTATTTTACTTATGCAGACACCTCCTTCCACAATAGAAGTGAACGCTCTAGAGTTAAAGCGATACCGATCCAAGATGGCGGCCACGCCCGACGTTCTCAGGCAGTCAATGCGGCGCCTCGACCAAGATGGCGGCCGCGCTGAACATCAGCCCCTCCCCCCGCGGGAGCTGCGCGCGCAAACTCCACTCAAATTCAAAGGTTATGGCAGAAAATCGGGACAACCAATCAGAAGAAGGGGAAAGAGAAAAGTAATGTGCGTCGTCACAGGACAGAGACGAACATTTTGATGTAAAAAAAACACAAAGATTGCTGACAAAAATTTTGGCATATCAAGCCAGGCTTGAACACTCGACCTCTGGCAGCAAAGACCGCAATAATCTGGCTGAGCTAAGTCTCAGCTTTCCTCTTATTTGACCTACTGGCTTAGGACAGACCAACATAGCGATAAATGTCTGGAACTTTTTTTTCCTAATTTTTTAAATATTTGTAAGTTATAAATATTAGTAAAACCCTACTATTTAAATTATTACTTTTTCTGTAACCATTCTGCCAAGGTTGTAACCGGGCTGAGCCGGGAATATTTCTGAAGTCACCACATTACAGGGAGCTGATTGGTCGGGGGGCGGGGCCGTCATCACCCTACTCGCCACTGATTGGTCGGGGGGCGGGGCCGCCATCACCCTACTCGCCACTGATTGGTCAGGGGGCGGGGCCGGCAGACGTTTGAATCAGGAAGCGGGAGTCAGCGCGAGAGCGACTGGCGGCTCGCGGCAATTTTATTATAAAAAAAGGACAACCAATCAGAAGAAGGGGCGGGGCTAATTCAGGCCAATGAAGTTCAAGGACTCCATAAAGAATCTGATGACACCACCCACGACTCTCTATGTCAAACCATTCAAAAGTTATAGCAGAAAATCGGGACAACCAATCAGAAGAAGGGGCGGGGCTAATTAAGGCCAACGAAGCTTAAGGACTCATTACAGAGTCCCATGACACCACCCACGACTCTCTATGTGAAACCATTCAAAAGTTATGGCAGAGAAAAGTATTCTAGGGGGCGCTGTTGAGCCGTTAGGCCACGCCCATTAATGCAAACCATGAAATATCACATTTATCGCCAGGCCTGGCTTGGTGCAAATTTTGGTGACTTTTGGAGAACTATCAAATGTGGACCAATCAGATGAAGGGTGGGTGCGCTTTTTCGCGTCTAGCGTCGCCACGGTAACACTTTTGAAAGAGAAAAGTAATGCGTGGTGTCGCACGATGGAGACGCACATTTTGGTGTATAACACACCTGGGTGCACGTTACGGTTCGGGCTGAATTAACTGCCGAAGGAATGGCATAAATTGTGCCAAAATTACACAATTAATTCAAAATGGCCGACTTCCTGTTCGGTTTCGGCCATGGCTCCAAGAGACTTTTCTTTAAGTTGCGACATGATACAGGTGTGTACCGATTTTCGTGCATGTACGTCAAACCGTATTGTGGGGCTTGAGGCACAAAGTTTTCTAGGGGGCGCTGTTGAGCCATTTTGCCACGCCCATTAATGCAAACCATGAAATATCAAATTTATCGCCAGGCCTGGCTTGCATGCCAAATTTGGTGCCTTTTGGGGAACTATCAAATATGGACCAATCAGATGAAGGGGGGGTGCGCTTGTTGGCGTCTAGCGTCGCCACGGTAACACTTTTGAAAGAGAAAAGTAATGCGTGTAGTCGCAGGATGGAGACACACATTTTGATGTATAACACATCTGGGTTCACGATACGGTTCGAGCTGAATTAACTCTCGAAGGAATGGCATATATTGCTCCAAAATTACGCAATTAATTCAGAATGTTCATAATGGCCGACTTCCTGTTCGGTTTCGGCCATGGCGCCAAGAGACTTTTCTTTTAGTTGCGACATGATACAGGAGTGTGCCAACCTTCGTTCATGTACGTCAAAGCGTATTATGGGGCTTGAGGCGCAAAGTTTTTTCTGTCTGAACCAACCAGATGAAGGGTGGGCGCGCTTTTTGGCGTCTAGCGTCGCCACGGTTACGCTTTTGAAAGAGAAAAGTAATGCGGGTGGTCGCAGGATGGAGACGCACATTTTGATGTATAACACACCTGGGTGCACGTTACGGTTCGGGCTGAATTAACTTTCGAAGGAATGGCATAAATTTCGCCAAAATGACGCGACTAATTCAAAATGGCCGACTTCCTGTTCGGTTTCGGGCATGACGCCAAGAGACTTTTCTTTAAGTTGTCCCATGATACAGGTGTGTACCGACTTTCGTGCATGTACGTCAAACCGTATCGTGGGGCTTGAGGCACAAAGTTTTCTAGGGGGCGCTGTTGAGCCATTTTGCCACGCCCATTAATGCAAACCATTAAATATCAAATTTTTCGCCAGGCCTGACTTGCATGCAAAATTTGGTGACTTTTTGGGCATGTTAAGGGGGGCAAAAAGGCCTTCACTTTGTCAGGAAAATAATAATAATAATAATAATAATAATAAAAATTCCTGCAAATACAATAGGGCCTTCGCACTGCAAGTGCTCGGGCCCTAATAATAATAAAAATTCCTGCAAATACAATAGGGCCTTCGCACTGAAGGTGCTCGGGCCCTAATAAGACAAATATTCTTGTTAAGATTTTGAGTTTTTGCAGTGATCCATTTTACTTATCCTGTGAAGGACAGAGTCATATTGATAAGTTCAGAAAACAGTTTTTTATTGTTGTGTTTTGATGTATTTGATGTAAGCCCAGTGGATATTTAAAGCTTACAGAAGGCTGCATTTAACTGTTGCTATGTCATTCCTGCAGTATTTCTGCAGGTGTTTGGTCAGTGCTATTATTTTTAATATATTATATTATTTGTAATCAGCACAAACTCTCTGTCCCCATATGATAAAATCCACCATCCCCCCTGATTCTTTTTACAACTCGAGTACTGTGTACAGGTTGTGAAAATACTTCTGGTCGGGTGCTGAGATCTGAAGACATTGTAAGACAAAGATAAGTTTTACATGACTGACAAGAAATTAACCAGATAATCAAAATGTTTTTATGTAAAGTGAGACTGAAAAGCTCATCTAAGCATCGTTGAGTGCAACTGAATAACAGGCACGTGGCCTGGCCATACACTAAATCAATTCATTTCTATGTATGACAGTAAGGACCAACCCTCCCCCCCTTTTTTTCCTTTAAGATGCAAATTAAAAAGCTATTTTTAGGCACATCTCCAAACTCAAGGGCTTTATATCATAACATCAAAAGAAGAAGTCATAAAAAAAAGAACCACAGACCTTCAGAAGTCTGGGTCATCCTTGGGTACCGAGTATTCATCTGTTTAAGTCACATGTGCCAGTATCATGGAAGCACGCTGACATCACACAGCTCAATAAGGAGATGACTTCTTTGTCCGAAAGATGAATGCGCTTTGATGCATTATATGCAACAGAACCTGGAGCAACAATGAAAGACCTTGTAAAGATGCTGGCTGTAGCTGGGAAGATAATATCATTATCCACAGAAACATATTTTGCGTAGCGGTAAGGCCACAGAGCAAGAGAAAGCCACTGCTACAACAAGAAAAGAACCAGATTACAGCCCAGCCGTAAAGTAGGGGTGACAGTATCATGTTGGAGGGCTGCTTTGCTCCAGGAGGGAATGGTGTACTTCACAAAATAGTAAAATCTGTGAGTTAAAAGGTTGATTAGAGTTATTTACAATACGCATTACAGAGAACACACCAACAGATTATTTTTTAAATCAAGATTATTGAAACTCGATGATTTGACAGACACTCACAATCATGTACACAGCTAAATGTAAAGCATTACCAGAAAACTAAAATACATGTTTACTTTTAGTTCAAATAATGAAGATAGTCGTAGCAAATGTAATTTTAAACATCTATTTACCCGAACAACTTTAAAGCAGATTTGTGTTTCTGTTGTTGGAATTAAGTTATGGAATTCATTACATTATGATTTAAATGGCTGTATAGACATATTTCAGTTTAAAAAGAAATTTAAAGAGAAAAAAATAGCAATGTATGGATGAAATAGTTAAAATATATAATATATGCGTATGGAGACAGAGAATCTATCTTTGATTTTTTTGTTTTTCTTTCTTTGTGATATTAACTAAGTAATTGTGCAGACCATCTGTTATTATTGTTCAATTTTGTTTTGTTCTTCTTCTTGCTCCTTTCTGGTTATGGAATATGCTTTTGATTGTGTTGTCATTTTACTTGTTTGTTTTTTTTGTTTGCATATTTCCATGATCGGAATAAATAAAAATGAAATGAAATGCGGCTGTATTGAATCGAAATCTCAATACATCGTCCAGAAAATTAAAGTTTGGATGTGGCTGGGTCTTTCAAATGTACAATGACTCTAAGCTCAGCCCCAAATTAGTTAAGAAGTGGCTTAAATGGCTCATTGCCTGACCTCAATAAGTAGAAAATGGGTTCTGAAAAGTCATATGTAAGCAAGAAAGTTTACAGACTTGCCTCAGCTCCAACTTATGCCAGGAGGAATGTAGCAGACATGGAGAAAATATTGTATATATTAATAGTTTAATGATCATTTTAAGAAAATAAAAAGTACTTGAATTTCTCTTTATAAGCCACACTCACACATGTGCACACACACACATTTATTATTTGGTCACCCGTTTCCAAATGTGATCCGTTACTGTTTACTGTAACACCATCACTGCTTCTCGGAAATCAGACATTCCAGCATCTGGCTTGCATCTGTTGCTAGGGAAACCAGCGGGAACTGTTTGAGAAACAGTGAACAAATCCATAAACATTATAAAGCAATTCTAGGTCCCACAGCAGTGCATATAATCCATGAGGGATACATTTGTCTCTTTTTATTTTTTGTTGCAGAAAACAAAAACCATTGTTGGAGGTGGGAGTGGGCAGTCTGCACAGAAACACTTTGCAGTTCAAACTAAGATTTGACACTGATAAAAATCATTTTACAGACACATAAGAGTCTGGAGGGACCTCATTAACGCTGAGGTGGCCATTTCGCGCCACAAAATTTCTCAGAATGAAGTGGAGAAGACAAAATATGCGAGGTCCAAGCATTTTCTTCTACATTGTCGTATTGAAAGATACTCAATATATTGAGTAATGACTAAACAATACAACATATTGAGAGATACTGAAAGTATACTTAGACATGCATGCACACAAGCCTGTATACTCCCTCAGTTTATCTGCTCTCCTCTTTCACAGACTAAAGCCCAGTGATGTGTAAAACAGAGATGCGCAGCATGTGACTCCATTAATGAATGAATAGCTCTCAGCATAGTGTGTGGATATGTGTGTATGTGTGTGTGCGCGCACGAGCATGCACAGTTTGAGTACGGGGGGAATTAATACTTCCTTTGATCCCCCTTCGTGGATTATTCAGTGCTGTATGGTTGTGCATGTGTGCATGTGTGTGAGCGATGGAGTGCAGAGGAGAGGGGGCGTTTGCAAATCCCTCTCATTCAGCAGCTTTCTCCTGTTTGATATATCATTCAACAAAAATGGGTCTTGGAGATGGGGAGGGAGGGGCAAGGAGAGCTGCTGGGAGTGAAGCAGAAAAGTAGAGCTGACAGGGAGGAAGTGAGGTGACATGAGGCAAATTCAGAGGACTAAAGGCATGAGAGAGGAAGAAGAAAGAAACAGGAAAAGAAGTGAATGGGAAGAGGACACGCCAAAGGATTATTAAAAATCTTATTAAATCTTGGAATATAGGTTTCCCCTTACAGGATTAAACATAAATGCAGATCAGCAAGGGAAATGCAGGGTAGTCTCTGTGAGTGCAGAATAACTGGAATTTCAAAAAAATCCTGACTGAGACACTTTGCACTACATGAAGTCATGCGCATATTTCTGTCTTGTCATTACGCACTATTACTCAATGGTGCTGGCTTCCTCATATTAAGAGAAAGACAAGACAAAAAGAAAGGAAACCAATAAATTTTGTGAGTTGGAAGCAATCCCCTTCTCTCTCTCCAGGCAGTAATGCAATTTCTGTTCATTATTTTTTATATACTTGGATTCAGGCTTGATATATTGTTGGTGGCAGACACTTTCACCACTGCAACTTTGACAACCTGATCTCACAAAAATCCGTGAAATGCCCACGACCTCTCACCACTATTTTCCGTGGTACCAACACGGAAATGGTATAATTCCATGTGAGCACCACGGATATTGTACCATGCAAAGTCAATGGGATCCGTTGTCGTGATATATACACGGAATATGACATTTTAACTTTAACAAGTAAGATAAAGTTAAAACACTTGAAAATGAACAAACAAATACATAAACTTGCGATGGCTGTAATATTGGGGGCACACATTTACAGGAAGCAATCTCAGATTCAGCTTTGGATAAGTGACATTAACTTTTATAAATGTCTCATATTTCATATAGCATTTGCCTGCGGTATAATAAATTCGATGAAATAGATGGCCTGATCAGATTTTTTTTTAATTAATTAATTTTTCAAACCTTTTTTTAACTGCAATGTTCTGCAGGGAAACAGTGTGTCCACAGCAAAACATCTGGAGAAACATGGCAAAGATCCCGAGGCACTGATCCCAGCCCATAACACTTGCCAAAGCCCCAGCCTGACCAAGCATCGCTTAGACGTGCAGGAACAAGCCTGATCTAAAGAAGCCTCATCTGCAGCATGCCGGATCCAGAGCATTGGACTGTGAATGCCAAACTTCCAGGAGTCCTGATTTTTATCAGACTGACAGCTTTAGGTAGTTTGTACATCTACTGAAGTTAAAAAAGAAAAGTACTGTATTTTCCGCACTATAAGGCGCACCTAAAAGCCTTTAATTTTCTCAAATACCGGCAGTGCGCCTTATAATGCAGTGCGCCTTATATATGATCATTACGGTAATTTCTGTTACTGTAGTCAGGGGGATTGTAGCTACTGTAGTTGGTATCGCCAAAGTTATGGTGCTAAAAACGTCAGGAATCGTCACAGACGTTCAAGACAACAGCAGCGACGTCGACTCGCATAATTGGCGACTTTGACGAGACGGAAAAGCTGGTTTTTATTTAGTTGTAAAGTTCGACATACGGTACTTTTCTTCTTGTTTATTTTTTTTGAATTTGCTGTAGGATTTTGTAGCATTTCCTGTAGCGCAGCTCCATCAGGTAGATACGTAACTCAACCCCAGCCACTATAGTACGGTATTTTACCATATATTTAGTGCGCCTTATCATGCGGTGCGCCTTATATGTGGAAAACGTTTTGTGAATGCGTCATTCATTGAAGGTGCGCCTTATAATGCGGTGCGCCTTATAGTGCGGGAAATACGGTATCATACAGTTAAGACAACTCATGGTAGCTTGAAGAAGACGGGCTACGGGAGCAGATGACCATACGGGATGGATCACATAAGAACAGGCTGCAGTTCTCACAAGCTCACGTCCAGGACAGAAGACATGAAAAATGTTGCCTGGTCTGATAAGTCTTGATTTTAAACTACAGATGGCGAGATCAGAATTTGATGTAAAAAACTGATTATCTGGATCCATGCTGTCTTGTATCAACAACTCAAGATTGTGACTGTGGCTTAATGGCACTTGTGATATTTTCTTTGCACACTCACCTTAGAGCCATCTGAGTGTTTATGCTAAGATCTCCCAGGATAGCTCCTAGAAAGGTGTGTGCAAGCTTGTTTTTCTAACCAAAAAATATATTTTATTGTGCTCTTATAGTACTATTAACCATTCCAAGCAAAATAAGCCTTTACTGACAAAAGATTTAGAGTCACCTCTTAGTATGTCAACAAAAATAGATTAAATGTTTAGTTTTATATTTATTGTTTATAAATGAATTAGTTGTATACACTTGTTTAAGATAATATTTACGGAAGAGTATTAGGGCCAGGCAGGAGAAAAAATAAAAATAATATTTTAGAGGAGGAAGATTTTTTTTTTCATTATGCACTTCGAGAAAAAAGTTGAAATATCGAGAAAAAAGTCGAAATGTTGAGAAAAAAGTCAAAATTTCGTGAATAAAGTCGAAATGTTGAGAAAAAAGTCGAAATGTCGAGAAAAAAGTCAAAATGTTGAGAAAAAAGTCAAAAAGTCGAGATTAATGTTGAAGTAGAATTTCGAGAAAAAAGTCGAAATTTCGCCCTTTTTCTCAACATTTCAACTTTATTCACGAAATTTTGACTTTTTTCTCAATATTTCGACTTTTTTCTCAACATTTCGACTTTTTTCTCGAAATTCTACTTCAACAATATTCTCGACATTTCGACTTTTTTATCGACATTTTGACTTTTTTCTCAACATTTCGACTTTTTTCTCAACATCACGACTTTTTTCTTGAAGTGCACAATAAAAAAAAATCTTCCGTTCTCAAATATTTTTTCTCTTGCATGGCCCTAATACTCTTCCGTAAATATTATAGTGATGATACAAGCGCCAACATTCCAACTTCCTGGTTGATGCCAATGTGGAAGTAAGAAAAGCTGCAGTTCATTGACTGACCACTGGGGGCGGGCTCCAAAAGCAAACTGTACAACTTTGCAGGAGAAATAAATAGCCAATAGGAGTGCGGGGGGGTGTGCGTTTGCCTAAATGTGGCCCTGCAATAGACTGGTCACCTGTCCAGGGTGCACTTCTGTCTTTCATTCAAAGAGAACTCTTTAGACAAACTGGATTTGTCCATTTATTCTCGTACACTCTATGACTGATGGTATGTGATTCTATTAAAGACAAGACTCAAGGAGAAATCATGCTTTTTGCAGGTGGATTCCATTTTTCTAACAATCCTGCAGTATATCGGATTGATGACAGGCGTAATGCTTTTTGAGAGTGAAACATAATCTGCTGTCTTTGTCAGGGCCGATTTGTAGAGCAGGCCTCTGTGCTGCAGATCTCTTAAGAGACCGTTCCGTAACTGAGTGCGAGCCAAGGCCTCCACAAACTATTGATTCTCTGCTGCACTTTAGATGTAACCCAACTCCCTGCCCCCATCAATCATCTCAGCCCCCTCTGCATCCCACTTCAGCATCCAAAAACATCCTTATTGGGTACTGAGTCTAACTGGAAATTATTGATCTTTATCCTGGCACGGACCATCTGATTACATTGTGTTTTATGACTCTGTGGATGGGAGCGTTATTGTTTTAGTGGCCACATCTGGTTCTTAATGATGGACTTGATGAGGTCAGCTTAGGAGGAGGGGAGAAGAAACGAGATGAGAGGGAAGCAGAAAGTGAGGAGAAAAACAGGGGGAACAATGGAGAAGGACGGAGGCAGAGAGTGATCTGTTGGAGGGGAGAGTTTAATCGATACTCCAAGGCATGACATCACCGTTTAGCTACTCTGGAGGGACGTGAGGCACTCTGGCAGTAACTGAACAACAACCAGACCCCAGCCATGAATCATTAATATCATCTGCTGAGCCGTCCTTCTCTGCTGGTTCAGTCCAGTGTGATGTTACCGGCCAGGGCACCTTCAAGCCTGGCAGCATGTGTGTCAACAACAACTGATTTTTCAAAGCTGTAACTGCATAAATACAATACACAACTCTGTTCCTCTTCTGAGAAATGGACTCATGCAGTTTTGCGAGTTGATCGTTTAATGATTTTTCATTTGGCAGAAGCTCTGATCACATATTTAAAGTATTTTTGCTTTTCTTTTTTGCAAGAAATTTGATTTTCCTTGATTATTTTCTTTTAAAAGCCCACAAGGAGTTGTTTTCATTTTATTATATCACTTTCAATTTCATTTGAAGAGATATTTAATCACTTTTAGGAGGTTTCCTCTAGCTCTTGCAGTCTTCTGATCCTACTATTTACAAAAAACACTTAGTTATTAGTTATGTGGTCGTTGTTGACGTGGTTCTGTAATTACACCGCCAAACACCTAGGTGGCGGTGTTGTTTTTTCTGCAGCAGTGGAACTCACCGTGTTGATCTTCGTTTTGTTTACTTCATTTAAAACAGCAACAGAGCAAATTAAGTGTATTTTATGTGTTTATGGAGCTGATAAATTCAATTTGGAATTCAAATTCAACAACATTTTATTTATTTAGAAAGGGAAATTAATTAAAAATTAAAGCTGCAAGCAGCGATGAACGGGCCCTCGCACCCTTGTGCACGTTCAGGCTGCAGTGGAAGCTTGTATGACTTGCATGTAGATTCTTCAGGCCTGGACATTTAGCGGATGACACCACCCACGACTCTCTATGTCACACCATTCAAACATTATGGCAGAAAATAGGAACTATCAGATATCGACCAATCAGATGAAGGGGCGGGGCTAAATCAGGCCAATGAAGGTCAAAGACTCAAAACCGAGTCCGATGACACCACCCACGAGTCTTTATGTCAAACCATTCAAAAGTTATTGCAGAAAATAGGAATGATCAAATATGGACCAACCAGATGAAGGGGGGGGCACGCTTTTTGGCGTCTAGCGTCGCCACGGTAACGCTTTTGACTGAGAAAAGTAATGCCCATTGTTGCAGGATCAAGACGCACATTTTGATGTATAACACACCTGGGTGCACGTTACTGTTCGGGCCGCATTAACGGCCGAAGAAATGGCATAAATTGCGCCAAAATTACACGATTAATTCAAAATGTCCGACTTCCTGTTTGGTTTCGTCCATGGCGCCAAGAGACTTTTCTTTAAGTTGCGACATGATACAGGTTTGTACCGATTTTCGTGCATGTACGTCAAACCGTATTGTGGGGCTTGAGGCACGAAGTTTTCTAGGGGGCGCTGTTGAGCCATTAGGCCACGCCCATTAATGCAAATTAACATTAAATATCCAATTTTTCACCAGGCCTGGCTTGCGTGCAAAATTTGGTGACTTTTGGGGAACGTTTAAGGGGGCAAAAAGGCCCTCATTTCGTCGGAAGACAAACGAGGAAAAAAATTTAATAAATTCCTACAGATACAATAGGGCCTTCGCACTGTCAGTGCTCGTGCCCTAATAATATACATATCTGTAATATTATAAACATTGAGTAACAAACATTTGCTAACATTTTTGCAATCTATTGTTCTATTTTATTTGAAAATGACAAAGAAAAGGTTGTGAATCAAGAACATTGAAAGGAAATGCATTTCTGTCAAGCAGACCAATCACATTTTGCGTTGGTCCAGTTTGACATAGGAGCATAAAAGTTTATATGTGTTTCTGTTTATGCTCACAGGATGCAAATTATCTTGTAAAGGCTAAGAAAATGTAATTACTTGATTTATGTTGTAATAATATATATATAAAAAAAATTATGATTAATTATAAACTGCTCTTGTCATCTGTTGATATTCGGATTATGACTAGCAATGGCATAAATAAAGATTTGAACCTCAATGCTTTGCAAGTTCTTGATTCTTGTTATTATTCCTGACAGATAACAAGATTTTACAGTCATAAAATCAACATTTCTACTATGACTAATTAAGTGGATACAAATTAATTTGACAGTTCAGATGCAAATTAATTTTTCAATACCAGGGAAGGACAAGATTTTAACTTTAAAATACTGTGATAAATTATATAGCGATCTCCATGCCGGAGAAATAACATGTTGGCTGACAGCGTTATAATCCCCCTCAGATCCTCATCCCCAGAGTTTATGTGAAACAACATCCAGATTTTAGAGTCACGGATAAAGGAAACACAGCTCAGGCCACGTGCTCAATTGAGCAAACCTATTAGATGACAAACAGGAGACATCCTCTACCTGATGCAGCTGACCTCCAGACGAAGAGTGCTATCTCGTCTGGAGGTCATTAACACACTCACGCGAGGATGCGACACCCACCCAGGGCTGATAGGAGACAGGAGGAGTCTGTGAAGGAGGAGAGGAAGGTGTGGTAAGTTAGTTAGTGTTCCTGCTGTCTGGAGGTGAATTAGTCTCCTATGAACTATTCATGAAGCAGGGAGAGCCCTTGTAATCCAGCACGGACTCTTATTTTAACTTTAATGATCCTGGCACATCAAACTGTTGTGTATCTTTATCGTAGTAAATGTCTGTGTTGTATTTATTCATGTGAACTCTTTTTTAAATCTTTTTTAAATCTTTATCTTTATCTTTTTTAAATCTTTATCTGTTGTGCCTGCGCCTGCGCACTTTATATGTTTCACCGAGGGAAGTGGGAAACGTCCTCTCGATTCCTTGTATGTCTGACATGTGATGAATCGATAATAAAGCTACTTTGACTTTGACTTTAACTTTTGTAATACTTGAAGGATAGGAAGGTAAACCCCCCCCCCCACCAAAAAAAAACAACAGAAAAGTTGTCAAAGTATAGCAAATATCAAGAATAACGTGTGTTAATGCATGTCAATTAAAATCTTCATTTGTGGAGTATTGAGAAGCCTCGTCACACCAGGAGGAGTCCCTGCTATACCAGCATATGCCCCGATCCCCCCAAAAGCTTCCCATCAGTGAATATTCTGAATCTTGAGAGGGTTTGATGAGCGTATCCTGAAAACCAGGCACTGAAATACTTAAAGGGGACCTATTATGAAAAACACGTTTTCTCTTGCTTTAACATATATACAGTGGTCTCCCCTCAGCCTGCCAACTCAGAGAAGGAGGAAAGTAACCACATTCTGCAGTGTCTGTACAGCCGCCCGGATGATCCATCCAGTGTGATGTGGATCTACGAGCCGTTCAGATTCTGCTCCCGTCGTTACGTAACGAAAATGCGATTTACATAGGTTGACCTCCGATGCGTGAAACCCATGGATCGATGGATGTATTATATTAACTGGACCGGACCGGAAAATGGCCGTCGTTCATTTCAATGGAAGTTGCTCGCCTGTCGCATACGCCGAAAAAGTTCCTGACTTCCGCGTTAAGTGGCCCATAGAGCATGCGCAGTTGAGTCACCTCCCATGATGCTCTGGGCAATGAGAACGAGTATTAATATAATATGTATTAATATAATATATTAATGAATGTATATTATTACATATATTATTAATGTATTAATATAATATATTAATGAATGTATATTATTACATATATTATTAATGTATTAATATAATATATTAATTAATGTATATTATTACATATATTATTAATGTATTACTATAATATAATTATATAATATGTATTAATATAATACATCCATGGAATGCACAGACACAGCCGTGACGTCACGCCCAGAAAGAGACTTTTCTTTGACTTTTCTGGCCGTTATAAAACATTTTTGACGGATATAAAGTCCATGACTTAAAAATATAGAATACAAAGATTAGTAATTGCCGGTGATTACAGCTGGAGGTGTCCTGTGAACAGTTTTAGAGGCTTCTCTTTTACTATTGCGGTCTATGGAAAAATAGCTTTTTGGGCCCCATGGGATTTTTTGTTGCAGTACCGCGGCTGGCCACTGGGAAAAATCGGCGTGCCTTCTGAGTGCGAGACTGGGGGGCTGGTCTCCGATGCGTGAAACCACGCCCACAACTAACTCCGCCGGCCGGAGCTTCCGCCATTTTTTCGTAGCAGTGTATCGCATCATTCAGGCAGCCAATCAGCACAGAGCCTCATTATCATAGCCCCGCCCACTCAGAATCCTGCATAGATAATGAGGTTAGAGAATGGGAAGATAAAGACATGGTTTAGAGGCTGAATTTCTAATTTATTTATCAAAAAAAATCAAAAGCCTATTTTTAGGACATTCAAGGCCTGTTTAAATTAGGTATTAGATGCCATAATAGGGCCCCTTTAAGCATTGCTCATCCATCAAATAAACCTATAGATTTCTTGTGTAAGGCGTTGTGAACACATGTGAAGCCCACTGCACATACATTATGTATTAAATCATGTTGTTTAATGTGGCAGTGCAGCAATAGCAGTTCCTGCACCCTGCATGTGTCTGCACAGCAGGCATTCTGCACGCCACAAACAATTTGTATGGGTCAGAGTTTAAGACGAAGCCAGTTCCCTTGTCACATACTCGAAAAGAGACCTCATTAAAATATATATGGGTCACATTTACAATCTTGTAGCATCAATCTAAAAATAATATTTTACACTGGATATTAATATTACACTGCAAAAACTCAAAACTGAGACATTTTAACTAGAAATAAGACATATATTCTTGTTAAGATTTCGAGTTTTTTCAGTGTACTTCTCTGGAAAACAGACATTGGATTGGCAATCTAAAGGCAATGTGCAACACCATGGGATAAAAAAGTAATTAGTAATAGTTCTAGGTGTTTGCACTTTCACAGATGTCCCTTCAATAATGCTCAAGAACTATCCAGAGTTGTTGTTGGCTGCAAAGTTGAGTGTTGGCACCCTATCCAGATTCCTAACTAGTGTCAGTATGGATATGGAGATGGGGGGGGGGGGGGGGTTATGTGAGACCGCATCAAAAGCCTGCCAGCTGCCCTTCCGAATGCTCTGTAAATGATCCAGGAAAGTCCTGCTAATGGAGGTTAAAAGACATTTAGAGTAACCCAATGCAACTATTGCCATGGAGAAGAGAAGGATGCTGTGTGTTAACAGAGCACTCGGTACAGAGTAGGCAGACAAAACATGCCAACATACCTGTTAAACTGATATATAACAGGTGTGTTTATAGTCACTGAGGGCAGTTTTGAGTGGAATGTGTATGAAGGTGAAAACATTATTCCACTAAGGACTCCTAGTGACCACATCTGCTCATACTAACAGTGAAGTCAAGTAACTGCTGAAACACAAGTCAAAATTAAACGTAAAGGGGACCTATCATGGCATCTAATCCCTATTTTAAACAGGCCTTGAATGTCTTAAAAACAAGCTTTTGATTGTTTTTGCTAAATAAATTAGAAATTCAGCCTCTAAACCATGTCTTTATCTTCCCATTCTCCAACCTCATTATCTATGCAGGATTCTGAGTGGGCGGGGCTATGATAATGAGGCTCTGTGCTGATTGGCTGCCTGAATGACGCGATACACCGCTACGAAAAAATGGCAGAAGCTCCGGCCGGCGGAGTTACACCGTGTCATAACTGCATGCGATGCGAGCAACAAAATCAATTCCACTGCTTCATTTTCTATTGGACTGTCCTAACTGGCCGCAGCGAAGCAGCGCTGCGCAGCACAACGCGCCGTTTTGGTGCTGAACATTTGTTGGACGCCCTGCTTCTATTTTCTTCCTGTCGTTCGCGTTGAAAGCCGGTTGAAAGCGCTGTAGGAAACAGTCATGGATGAGGAACGGCTGATCCAGTTAGTTGAAATGAGAAGTTATCTCTATGATTCCTCCTCATTTCACTACAAAAACCTCAATAAAGTGGCAGCTGCTGGAGGGAGATGGACAGAGAGCGTCCGATGTCACGCAGTGCTACGATAGTCGGACGCTCGCATGCAGTTACACGGTTTTATAGTTGTGGGCGTGGTTTGCATTTTCGTTACGTAACGAAAGGGAGCAGAATCTGAACGGCTCGTAGATCCACATCACACTGGACGGCTCATCCGGGCGGCTGTACAGACACTGCAGAATTTGGTTGCTTTCCTCCTTCTCTGAGTTGGCAGGCTGAGGGGAGACCACTTTATATATGTTAAAGCAAGAGAAAACATGTTTTTCATAATGGGTCTTTAAACTGTTGATCGATACAACCGACATGTCCAGGGTGAAGCCTTGACTTTTGTCTGTAAGGAGTTAGGATGGGCTCTAGCAGACCCCTGTGACCCTGTAGTGGGTAGAGAAAATGGATAGAGTGATCTTGATCCATTTCAGTGTTTTGCTTTGTCCTCTTTTTTTTTAAGGCTAATTCTTTGGAATTGTACATTGGACCAATGTTCATTTGCTTTTGTGAACAGAGCGTTTCAGAGAACCCAAGTGCAGGCTTGCAGGAGACAGGAAGTAAAATGAGGGCAGGTTACCAAAACAGCCCAAAGGTATAAATCCAAACCAGCAAACAACAAACCAGTCAAAAAAAGAACTGAGAAGCAGAGCAGAGTTAATCAGGTCAGGAAGACAAGGATCTGACAAATAACACAGAAAACAAAGGAGTCCAGAGAGAGGTGTGACGTGACACAACACAGAAGGGATTTCAAAATAAAAGAAGAAGGAGCACAAAAAAAATCTTTCCAGATATAGATTTAGTAACTGTCTTCAATTCCCTGTGTGTTAAAACAGAATAGTGCGCTTAAGCACTCCATATATCAGATGAATTGAAAAGAAACAAGTAAACTGATCCAATTCTTAAGTTCAAGAAGCAAATAGAAAAAAAAACACTTATTACAAGTAAGAGTCCTTCATTTAAAGTCTTTTTCTGAACAGTAAAGAGAATAGAAGCATAATTAAATGAATGTCATGGAGTATATCTGTTCTGCCTTCTTCAACTGGTGCAGGTGGTCATGGTAAAACTATTTTTTTAATCCTTTAAATACAGTTATTGTTAAGAGCAATGGTTTCAAACTGGCGAGGTTACAAGGTGGAAAAATCTGCAGATCTAATGAAAGGCAAGTCAGGATGTTTCTCTGATCCTTCTATGAAAGGAAACAGAAAGTCTGAATGACTTGTAAGTCATTCAGTAACAAAACACACATACACCATGGTGAATCAACAGTTGAGGCCTCATTGAAAAATGTATTTTCCCCATATAAGGGGGGTGCAACCCAACCTCAGCTGTGAGAAACAGCAGATGCTGCAAATTTTCCTCTTTTTTTTTTTTGTGCGAGTTCAAAGGAATCCCACAGCAGCTATCGCAGCATCCCGTGAAAAAAAGCCTCCTGAGGATTTAGCAGGTGAGATGATGTCGCTGCATGAGCACGCGTGCACAGTCACCTAAACACACGAGCGTGTGCTTGTGTACGGGAGTGTGTACATTCAGCGATACCTACACTCTCACAGATAAACACATTCACACTTCAGCACGCTGGTAATTCCCGCGCTGCAGTTGCCATAGTGACAGGGTGACAGAAAATCAAGCTCTATATTTGAGTGTGTTTTTTGTCACACTTCACTCTCGAGTGTTGAATTGTGATGATTTTCATGAGTTCTTAGGCACCGCACTGGTGTGTGTGTGTGTGTGTTCATGTTTTTTTCTCTTTTTTTTTTTCCTTCTGCCTATGTTTCAGATTGTACGTTTGTGTGTCTGTGGACGAAACACAGAGGAAACACTTGAGGTCGTCTGTCGGCACTCCAACCAGAAATAGGCCTGATGAACACCTACTCACCAGATAAGAGGCTCTTTTCCATTGAGCCCCAGACTGAAAATCACTCTGACAGCACTGACTCAAACATGACTCACATTCTCCCCCTGAATAAACCGGGAAAGAGCTGACTTCTGCCAACTGTATGCTAATCTGTAAGTGTGGTGTCAAGAGAAAAACAAAAACTTAACTTGAAGGTAAAACACCACTTTTGAATGATTTAATGATTTAGAGTCAAATTAATCGAAACAAAGGCAAAAGACAGTCGTTGCTAATAGGTCATAGGTAAAGGACATCTGACAGTAGGGGTGTAACGATACACTAATCTCACGATACGGTACGATACACAATATTGAGGTCACGATAACGATACGATACGATATTATAGCAGTATTTTTTTAACAACCTTGAATGGGGAACATATGACTGGAAAAAATTGTCTTTTATTTGAAAGACACAAAATACAAAACGATGCTGTGCATTTGCTCTATTGTTACAGTTTGTAATGCTTTATAACTGTTTAAGTTTTAAAGAGAAGATCAGGCCAACCATTTTCCACAAACTGAACTAAAAGTAAATGTCAGGTTTGCATTATGCATCTCCAGTTTCATACAAGTAAAAATATTTTGCCACAAACTGAATAGTTTTTTCATGTATGATTTGACTTTTTTCTTTTCCAGAAATTTAACAACTAATTAACTAATTAAATAAATAAATAAAAGTAAATAAATACATACAATTTTACATCATAAAAAAGATTGATTCATGCTCATCTTATAAGTGTAAGAGGAGATTTATTTTTTTTAAGAAGGTTATTTTGGTAATTCATGGTTCATTATTTTATAAATATATTCTTTATATTCTGATGTAAATCAGGGACTATAATGACACTAGTCAGTTTATCTGTAGTTGTTAATAAGTTTTAGATTGGGCGGAGTGATACAGCACTAGGTGCTGTGTTGAAGTTCTAAAATCCTACACTGTTGAGGGACATTAAAGTACACTGGAACTCAGCAGAAGTTGCCCGCATGTTTATCCTACTCACGACCCGAAAAAGGTTTAATTTGATAAGGTAAGACTTAACTCTACAGCAGACTTACATAAGTAACGGTTCAGAGCTCAAAACGGGACCGCAAAACGGGACTAGTTTCCTCTGAGCGGAGTCAGATTTTGGTCCGCGCGGTCGTGGTCGGATGCGCGTTACTAGTCAACACAATGGATTAATATTAATAACCCAATATCGCGATACACTTTGTCACCTCCACGACACGTATTGTGATGTTTTTGTATCGCGAAATTTCGTGGCACAATATATTGTTACACCCCTATCTGACAGTGACTCTGAAATCATTTTTTGTTCAATCTTAACCTTTAACTTTGAAGAGTCTTAACTTTTAGTAGAACTAGAGTGTTTAGCCACTTCCCGACAACATAAAGCATTTTTGGGGTATTTATAATAAAGGACAATATTATCACATCAAGAAATCAGCTAGATGACTCAGTGTCAAGGTCAAAGTTTACTTTGAGCAGCATTCTTTGTCTAAAGGGCAAGGTAGGAAAATGTTTTAAATGATGAACTAAATGTTTTAACAGGAAAGAAACATGAATCAGTGATGCGGTCAGCCTTGGACCCTTTATTTGATGTTGATTTGAAAAGATAAAACCCGCAGGATGTTGCTGATATCCCTGTCTTTATTAGTCTGTAAAGTGTGCAATTAGGAACCATGCTCTCGTTTTTCAGCATTTTTTAGTCTTATATACTCTTACTTACATCACAAGAAGAGCAGGAGGAGCCAGTGTGTACATACTTGATAACACAAAAGTACATCATCTAGTTGCCATTCTCAGCAATTTATGAATTAGCAACTACAGCTAGTTACTTTCAATAATGTGATTTAATTCTGCAACCTAATTAGTCAAATTTGAAAGTCATTTTAGCCAACACTGATAAGCTGTCACCAAATTACACATTTACACACGCGCGAATGTACAGATGCCTTCATGTGAGAGGTTGAAAATGTCAGCAATATACATATTTTACACATAAATGGCTAAAATAAATGTACTTTTGCATTAATTTATTCATTTATGGCAGTCTTTTATTAATGAAATCATTTTTTGTAGCTTGATTATTGTCTGTAAACACTTAAATAGTCTTTTTCTGTCCAGATAGGAGCATTTTGATTTGTGGGAGCTAAAACAAATCCTCTGTAGAACGATCAGTTGACTTTAAAACAATCATCTCTACTTCTCTCTAACCCTATGACCCTCATCATTGCTTTAACAGGAAGTGCTGTGGTTCGCATGTTGGATATTAATGGTCAGAGCATCTATTTTCAGGTTGAGTGCTGCAACCTGAGCTGACGGGCAGCTGCGTGTGTCTGGACTGAGCTGCTATCCCTGGGCACAGACAGGAACGCTGTTATTAAGGTGTGAGTGCGTGTGTTGGTGCGTGCGTATTGCGTGCGTTCCAGAGGGCAGGAAGTGGACGTGGACACCTGAGTCGTCTGATATGCGGAGAATCTGTCGCCCCTGGTCACATGGTGGAATCTGTTGCGCTGGGCCAAAGACAGGCCAAGACTTTCCCACAGTCAGAATTAGTCAGAGTGAGACACAGTCGGCTTTTTCTGTTCATACAACACTTCCTCATTCAGACACACGCGCTTGTTTACCAAGATTCACACTCAAATAATAATAACACTGTACATTTTATTTATAGGTGCCCTTCACAACAGTCGAGGACACCTTACGGAGAACTAAACTATACAAATAACAACTAAAGAGCAACAGATTAAAACTGAAAAATGCAAATGCTATCAATTCTATCAAAATAAAAAATAAAATACTGAACTAACAAAACAACAGGTTGTGTGTTTGTTCTCATGTGTACGGAAGAGTATTAGGGCCACTTAAAAAAAAAAAAAAAAATTCTGAGAAAAAAGTCAGAATTCTGACTTTAATCTCAGAATTCTGAGAAAAAAGTCAGAATTCTGACTTTAATCTCAGAATTCTGAGAAAAAAGTCAGAATTCTGGGCCACTTAAAAAAAAAATAAAAATAATTCTGAGAAAAAAGTCAGAATTCTGACTTTATTCTCAGAATTCTGAGAAAAAAGTCAGAATTCTGACTTTAATCTCAGAATTCTGAGAAAAAAGTCAGAATTCTGAGAAAAAAGTCAGAATTCTGACTTTAATCTCAGAATTCTGAGAAAAAAGTCAGAATTCTGAGAAAAAAGTCAGAATTCTGAGATAAAAGTCAGAATTCTGACTTTTTTCTCAGAAAAAAAAAAAAAAAAAAAAAAAGTCAGAATTCTGAGAAAAAAGTCAGAATTCTGACTTTTTTCTCAGAATTCTGACTTTAATCTCAGAATTCTGAGATTAAAGTCAGAATTCTGACTTTTTTCTCAGAATTTTTTTTTTTTTTTTTTAAGTGGCCCTAATACTCTTCCGTACATGTGGGATAAACTAGATTAAACAGGTGATTGTTTTGGGCTCTAGTGGCCCTTTATTGAGGTAGCAGACAGGAAGAGTAGAGTATGAATGAATGAAATGAATGAAAATATATTTATTTCGGTCAGGTCATTCATAATGTAGACACAAAACTGAAAGCATTAGTTCACATAAAAAAAAAAAGAGACCTAACCGAACTATTGCAACAACACATCATCAGTAGGGTAAAACTAACCTGTCTCACGACGGTCTAATCCCAGCTCACGTTCCCTATTAGTGGGTGAACAATCCAACGCTTGGTGAATTCTGCTTCACAGGGAGCAGGGAGAATCACGAACAAGAGAAGCAAGCACTGAACAGTCTATCAGAGAACACAGTGGTCATGGAGGTCACGTAGCCTCTGGTCACAGCTCGAGGGAAACGTGACTTTTCTTTTCATTTAAAGTTTTCTTTAAATGAAATGAATGTAGAGAGAGAGAGAATGGGGATGACACGCAGCAAAGGTGCACAGGCCGGATTCAAACCTGCGACCGCTGCAGGAGGACTGTAGCCTCAGTATATATGAGCCGCTCGCTTAAAGGAGCATGAGGCTCCTTTTAAGAAATGAGACTCTCTAGCGCCACCCTTCACCACGACAGCCGGTAGGGGTACTGCAGCCAACAGTGAAGCCGGCACGGGAGAACGGGGAGAACGTGGATGCAGCGTCATGTGACGTCACATCCGCAGGACAGCGCGGGAAATTCGGGCCCAGAATTGCAGCACATTTTGCAGCACACAGCCTGTTCAAGGCAACGGAGAGATACACTAGAGGGCTCATTCTTTTTGGTTTGGAACGCTTCATCTGACATTATTACTAGAAAACTTATACAAATGTTTTTCATTAATCCTGCCTCAATCCTGCCTCATGCTCCTTTAACACACTGCGCCACCGAGCGGCTGAAAGCTCTATATCCCATAGCTGGAGTGGAGAGGAGGGAGGCCCAGGAAGATCTGAGGCCACGTTTACACATAGCCGGGTATTTACAAAAATATGGATATTTCCCCATCTATGTTTTGAAAAATACCATCATTTACACGAACCCGCATAAATACGCTGTTAAGGTGCAATGAGCAGCCAAACCTGCAGGAGGCAGTGTAACAAGAAGCATAAAGTCATGCTAGCCAATCAGAATCCTGGAAAAAAACGTCAACAAATGACACGTGTAACTTCCAGTTACTTCCAAGATGAACGAGAGTCTTTCGTTTGGAGTGACAGAGAAGTGGAGTTACTTTTAAGTGTGACTTCAGAATATAAAACAGGTAAAATACAAGAAAATATTGACAGTGGCCAAACAAATTGTAAACACAGGTCGAGCACATGATGCTGGTGACGTTTCTGACGCATTATGTGATGTTCTGAAGACTAAATGTCCGTTTCCCTTCGTTTACAAGCAAACGTGAAAACTGAGTTTTTGAAAATCTCCACTTTGGCCGGAGTTTTCAGAATGATCATTTTTGGTGACTTTGAGCTTCGTTTTCGTGTAAATGAACGGCCAAAACACATGAAAACACCACAGTTTTTGCTATGTGTAAACGGGGCCTGAGTGTGCAGGATAATGTGTAAGGCAGCAAAAGGTCTGAGACGTAAGAAGGAGCTGGATTATGGAAGGATTTTAAGGTGAACAGCAGAATTCTGAAATCAGAATAAACCGGAGTTTGATGAAGCCGCTTGAGGATGTGTCGGATGTGTCCTGAAGAAGATCTGGAGACGATACAAGCAACTAGCTGTAGCTTATGTAGGGACTTGTGTGGTAAACTAACCAGAAGAGAGTCACAGTTATCAACTACTGTAGGGCATGGACAAGAACTGCAGTGCTGCTGTTGGGTGTGAGTGATGGACGGGGTAACTTTATTAATGTGAGCAGTGAAAGCTAGCATGCTGTCAAGGATGACACCTAGACTCTTAACATGAGGGGAGGGAAGGGCTACGGAGCTGTCAATAGTCAGGAAAAAAAATAGTTTTAATGGGAATGGATTTGGTGCTAATAAGAAGACTTTCTGTCTAATCACTGTACACTTTGAGAAATGTCTGAAAACCATGTTCTATCCAAATATTTAATTTCTCAATGGGGGCCAGAAGCAACAAACCAGCAAAACTCAAATATCTAAAGACTACCATGAATCAAAACAAAAAGCAAAAAGGAAAGATTACCATCTGATGGCGAACCAGCACTTTAACCCTGTAGAGAGATCCTGCTAAGCTGTCATTTTCCTGCAGATGGGAATTGAAATGCAAGAGCTTCATGTCTGTGATGACTTTTTATCAAAAAAACTAATCAACCTCTACAACCTCTGCTTAACACTTTCTCTAACACTGTCTCCTTCAAATATCTCGCTTTAAACTAGTTTCAAAAGAGACCTGAATTATTTTGATTTTTACTTTAAGAACTCAGTTTCATTAATTGTGTGATTGGCTATAAATCCACAACTATTGCTAACATTTCTCTTATTTTTTCATGCTGTTATGAAAACTTAAACTACCACTTTCATCTTGTGATGATGATGATTTCACCTTTGAAACCATTAAAAACAAAGTATGATGAAAGAAAAGATGATGAAAGATGAAATGATGAAAAAAACGAGTCTGTTTTTGCGTCTTAAACACACTCTTGTCTACAACAGAAAATCTTTACACAATGATGTGGCTCCAGAAGTGTGTGTGTGTGTGTGTGTGTGTGTGTGTGTGTGTGTGTGTGTGTGTGTGTGTGTGTGTGTGTGTGTGTGTGTGTGTGTGTGTGTGTGTGTGTGTGTGTGTGGCATGAGTATGCACTCTCACACACTATCACAGATTAGTTTCCATCATCACCCTAAGTGGAATCCCTTTAAGTAGAGTAGTGATTCCTGCGCTATAAGTAAGATATGAGTATATCACATGAGCTGGACGCAACGCAGGAGAGATAATGGGAGAAAAAGGGGAGAAAATGGGAGAAGGTTTTCTCTTAATGTATATATTTCCCCTTCAATCAACTTGAAATAGTATTGACCCAAACATTTTACAGTGATTAATACATGTTTTTTCCTCCTTGAACCGCCACCTTACTGTGGTGGAAGGGTTTGTGTTGCCCGAGTGAACCTAGGAGCTATGTTGTCTGGGGCGTTACGCCCCTGGTAGGGACTACCATGGCAAACAGGTCCTAGGTGACGGGCCAGACTAAGAGCGGTTCACAAAGCCAATCATAAAGAGGAAGAAATCGAGGACCGTCACGTCGCCTGGATCGGCGTCACCGGGGCCCCGCCCTGGAGCCAGGCCTGGGGTTGGGGCTCGCTGGCGAGCGCCTGGTGGCTGGGTCTTCACCCGTGGGACCCGGTCGGGCTAAGCCCGAAACGGCGACGTGGGCCCGCCTTCCTGTAGGCCCACCACCCGCAGGAAGGTCTATGATAGGCCGGTGCCATGTGGACTGGGTAGCAGTCGTGGCGGGGTGCCTCGACGACCCAATCCCCAGACCAAAACCCTTGCAGTAGGAACATGGAATGTCACCTCGCTGGGGGGGAAGGAGCCGGAGCTTGTGCGTGAGGTTGAGAGATACCGGCTAGAGATAGTCGGGCTCACCTCCACACATAGCTGTGTGTGTGTGTGTGTGCAGAAATAGTATTAAATTGAATGATTTTTCAGACGGTAAGGTCGAAAACATTTATCCATCCATCCATCCATCCATCCATCCATCCATCCATCCATCCATCCATCCATCCATCCATCCATCCATCCATCCATCCATCCATCCATCCATCCATCCATCCATCCATCCATCCATCCATCCGCTTATCCGGAACCGGGTCGCGGGGGCAGCAGCCTCAGCAGAGATGCCCAGACTTCCTTCACCCCAGACACTTCCTCCAGCTCTTCCTCCATCTCTTCCTCCAGCTCTTCATCCAGCTCTTCCTCCAGCTCTTCCAGGGGAGTCCGAGACGTTCCCAGGCCAGCCGAGAGACATAGTCTCTCCAGCGTGTCCTGGGTCTTCCCCGGGGTCTCCTCCCGGTGGGACATGCCTGGAACACCTCCCTAGGGAGGAGGGACATGCCTGGAACACCTCCCTAGGGAGGAGGGACATACTTGGAACACCTCCCTAGGGAGGCATCCAGGAGGATCCGGTACAGATGCCCAAGCCACCTCAGCTGACTCCTCTCAATGTGGAGGAGCAGCGGCTCGACTCCGAGCTCCTCCCGGGTGACCGAACTCCTCACCCTATCTCTAAGGGAGCATCCAACCGCCCTGCGGAGGAAACTCATCTCTAAGGGAGCGTCCAGCCACCCTGCGGAGGAAACTCATCTCTAAGGGAGCGTCCAGCCACCCTGCGGAGGAAACTCATCTCTAAGGGAGGAAACTCATCTCTAAGGGAGCGTCCAGTCACCCTGCGGAGGAAACTCATCTCGGCCGCTTGTATCCGCGATCTTGTCCTTTCGGTCACTACCCAAAGTTCATGACCATAGGTGAGGGTAGGTGCGTAGATTGACCGGTAAATCGAGAGCTTCGCCTTTCGACTCAGCTCCCTCTTCACCACGACGGTCCGGTACATCGACCGCATAACTGCGGACGCTGCACCGATCCGTCTGTCAATCTCCCGCTCCATCGTTCCCTCACTCGTGAACAATACCCCAAGATACTTGAACTCCTCCACCTGAGGCAGGACTTCTCCACCCACCCGGAGAAGGCACGCCACCCTTTCCCGGTGGAGAACCATGGCCTCGGTTTTGGAGATGCTGATTCTCATCCCTGCTGCGTCGCACTCGGCCTCAAACCGCCCCAGCACATGCTGAAGGTCCCGGTCCGATGAAGCCAACAGGACAACATCATCTGCAAAAAGCAGAGACCAAATCCTGAGGTTCCCAAACCGGATCCCCTCCGGCCCCTGGCTGCGCCTAGAAATCGTGTCCATAAAAATTATGAGCAGGACCGGTGACAAAGGGCAGCCCTGCCGGAGTCCAACATGCACCGGGAATAAGTCTGACCTACTGCCGGCAATGCGAACCGGTCTCCTGCTCCGATCATATAGAGACCGGACAGCCCTTAGTAGAGGGCCCCGGACTCCATACTCACTGAGCCCCCTCTCCCACAGAACGGCACGAGGGACACGGTCAAATGCCTTCTCCAGAACCACAAAACACATGTAGACTGGCTGGGCAAACTCCCATGCGCCCTCGAGCACCCTGCGGAGGGTGTAGAGCTGGTCCAGTGTTCCACGGCCGGGACGAAATCCGCATTGTTCCTCCTGAATCCGAGGTTGAACTATCGGCCGTAATCTCCTTTCCAGTACCCTGGCGTAGACTTTCCCGGGGAGGCTGAGAGGTGTGATCCCCCTATAGTTGGAACACACTCTCCGGTCCCCCTTTTTAAAAAGAGGGACCACCACCCTGGTTTGCTACTCCAGCGGTACTGTCCCCTTCCTCCATGCAATGTCGCAGAGGCGTGTCAACCAAGACAGCCCTACGACATCCAGAGACTTGAGATACTCAGGTCAGATGAAACGACGACAAAGTCGATCATTGACCTCCGGCCTAGGGTGTCCTGGTGCCACGTGCACTGATGGACACCCTTATGTTTGAACATGGTGTTCGTGATGGACAAACTGCGACTAGCACAGAAGTCCAACAACAAAACACCACTCGGGTTCAGATCGGGGAGGCCGTTCCTCCCAATCACGTCTCTCCAGGTATCACTGTCATTGCCCACGTGAGCGTTGAAGTCCCCCAGTAGAACAATGGAGTCCCCAGTTGGAGCACTATCAAGTACTCCTCCCAGGGACTCCAAGAAGGCCGGGTACTCCCCACTGCTGTTCGGCCCGTAGGCACAAACAACAGTGAGAGACCTTTCCCCGACCCGAAGGCGCAGGGAAGCGACCCTCTCGTTCACCGGGATGAACTCCAACACATGGCGACTAAGCTGGGGGGCTATAACCAAGCCCACACCAGCCCGCCGCCTCTCACCCTGGGCAACTCCAGAGTAGTGGAGGGTCCAGCCCCCTTCAAGGAGCTGGGTTCCAGAGCCCAAGCTATGTGTGGAGGTGAGCCCGACTATCTCTAGCCGGTATCCCTCAACCTCACGCACAAGCTCCGGCTCCTTCCCCCCCAGCGAGGTGACATTCCATGTTCCTACTGCAAGGGTTTTGGTCTGGGGATTGGGTCGTCGAGGCACCCCGCCACGACTGCTACCCAGTCCACATGGCACCGGCCTATCATAGACCTTCCTGCGGGTGGTGGGCCTACAGGAAGGCGGGCCCATGTCGCCGTTTCGGGCTTAGCCCGACCGGGTCCCACGGGTGAAGACCCAGCCACCAGGCGCTCGCCTACGAGCCCCACCCCAGGCCTGGCTCCAGGGCGGGGCCCCGGTGACGCCGATCCAGGCGACGTGGCGGTCCTCGATTTCTTCCTCTTCATGATTGGCTTTGTGAACCGCTCTTAGTCTGGCCCGTCACCTAGGACCTGTTTGCCATGGGAGTCCCTACCAGGGGCGTAACGCCCCAGACAACATAGCTCCTAGGATCACTCGGGCACACAAACCCTTCCACCACAGTAAGGTGGCGGTTCAAGGAGGAAAAAACATGTATTAATCACTGTAAAATGTTTGGGTCAATACTATTTCAAGTTGATTGAAGGGGAAATATATACATTAAGAGAAAACTTTCTCCCATTTTCTCCCCTTTTTCTCCCATTATCTCTCCTGCGTTGTGTCCAGCTCATGTGATATACTCATATCTTACTTATAGCGCAGGAATCCCTACTCTACTTAAAGGGATTCCACTTAGGGTGATGATGGAAACTAATCTGTGATAGTGTGTGAGAGTGCATACTCATGCCACACACACACACACACACACACACACACACACACACACACACACACACACACACACACACACACACACACACACACACACACACACACACACAGACAGTAGTACAGACACACACACCACTGACATGTCAGCTGCTGCGCTGTAAATCCCAGATTCATATTAACCAATAAGCATCACTGACATGGAGCTTGGACCACAACACAACCAGGGGATTTGTAGCTCATTAGCTGCCCTGACACACACACACACACACACACACACACACACACACACACACACACACACACACACACACACACACACACACACACACACACACACACACACACACACGTACACACACACCCTGCGTTTCATGCCTCCTGCAGGAAATGACTTGTTGACATCCTGATTCTGAACGCTGCATCAGCTGTCCCTACAGATAATGGATGCTGATTTGGTGAGACACACAGGAGCAAAGAGTCAGTCTGACACGGGAAGAGACCATATGAGGAAAAAAATGAAGGTGGGGGGGGCGACAAGAGAAAAGACCCCATGAAAAAGCATTAACTGCATGAAAGGAGAGAGGCATGGTATGGATTAACCACAGTGTTTGAATGAAACAAGAACACCCTGCGAACACATAATGAGATTACAACGTGGAAATAACAGTTATGATGATTTTTCAATCCACCACAGAGCCCTCGTTTCCATAACGCTTGCACTCCTCAATAAACAAGAGCTCAACATGCAGTCTGTGCACGTTTGCTTAGTCTGAACAACAAAGGCAGTTTGATAAGACGGAAATGAAAATGAAATGAAAACAGTCTCAGTAAACCACCCACTTGTTCTGAAGATGGGAAATTAAATTACATCTTTTTTTGTGTGTGTGCGTTTTAATCTTGCATCGTTGGAACGTTTGTGCCAGTTTCGATTCAAGGATTTTTAGGTGGGCCACTGTTTCTGGACCCCACGAGTGCTATAACCTGGTTTCATTGTATTGGAGTTGGCTTATGCTAATTCGGCCACAGCTCAGCATCTCATCAGGTGGCACGGTCGGGGGATTAGGTTCAGTTAGACACTTTCTTTTGGTTCAGTTTCAGTTCAGCCTGAAATAATAGCCACTCATTTAAACAACACAAGGGGCTGACCTGCTTCATGGCAAATGGGCCATTAAATACACTTCAGTCTCAGCAGCAGATCCATATGAGGTCTGATATTAGGAGGCATTAATTAGTCGAGTTTAATGCAACAGAAGTAGATACTGCAGAGTTTTAATCATTTACGTGTATTTTTTACAGCAAATGGAGTTTAACTTTTCTTTTTTTATCAAAAATTGACACATATGTCATTGAGGTATTAATGAAAATGAATGAGTTACAGCAGCGTCTTTAAAGCTTTTATTTGCAGCATCTTATTTTAGAGGGTGGAGTCAGACAAACATATAACCTTGAGTACAGAAAAAAACTAAATAAAACAAAAAAATAAAGAAAGAAAGAAACAAAAAAACCCAAGTAGAGTTGGGTTTTAAAATTTTTTTTTTAATTTAAAATTTTTAAAAATTGCGAATTTCCCTGCTGTGGGACTAATAAAGGAATATCTTATCTTATCTTATCTTATCTTATCTTATCTTATCTTATCTTATCTTAGAGTCCCCACCTTTAAATGGGTTCTCCATTTGTACAGTTGTCATATTGTGAATTATATGTGAATAATATTTATATGGAGAACATTGTTCAAGAACACTAAACAACCACAAAAAATCAGACCTAAAATGTCAGCGAGAAGGACAATATCTAAGAAAATAAAGCCACATTACACAAAACAGAGCCCCGCCCTTAAAAAAGAAAAACTATTCCTGTATTTTTAGTTGCAGTTTTTGGATTTATTTTCTGAACTTTTGGTTTGTATATACATACATTTTGTGCAAAGCCTGTATATATGGAGAGTAAATCTATGTGTTGCTGCTTGTTGTCCAGAAATTCTTGTGTTTGTTTCTACCGACAGACGTTTCAAACATTTTTGTGTTTCCAGACTGACACTGCAGATGACAAGTTGCTGACTCAACGGCATATTTGTGGCATCAAGATCAATCACAACGTCATCTTGGCAAGTCTGCAAGCCTTTATGTGTTTGTGACAGTTAAACAGGAGATCCAAGGCAGTTGTAAGGTGTACATGAAGTTGCAGAATTTAAATGAGTAGCTTGTACCCGAGGAAATGTTAGCCGGAGTCAAAGCATACACGCACATGCATATAGGGTTGGCAGTTTATTAAATTATTTCCTCTATGCTTTTAAATGAATGATGTGGTAATTATATTTCAGGGATACGTAAATGGTCTGCCAACACATTTCACTTGACTTTCAACCAACCATAATAACAGTGATCAGCTTCCCATTGATTAGATTTGCTGCAGAGTGGCAGCTGCTGTACAGGTCGAGAAAAAACCTTATTTTAGTTAACATCACCTGGAACAACTTTCTCTTGTTCCCCGTGTCTTTGTCTGCTTGTGCACTCGCTTGCGTCTTTCATTCTTGTTAACATTAAAATGGACTCAGCTTAGGTGTTAATATGTTCAATTGCTGTAAAAACATAAAAACATCAAATGTATACGTTGCGTAAACGTTAAGCACTCATGAATGAATTCATGAACTCATGAATATTAGGATTCTTTAATAGACAGATATTTTACTCTTTGTTTTAGAATCTTGTTGACATGATAATTGAATTAAACATGAACACTACTTCAGAATTCTTCCATATAAACTTGTCAACAATCAAAATGTCAACTAACAGCATTTCTGAAAAATTTCACCCAATTCTTGACTTTTGTTTGTCTTTTTTTTCATGTTCTTTATCACTATCAAAATAAATGACGTAAAGTAAATTCTTATGGACTTTACATTTTCACAGTGACACATATTTACAACCTGCCACATTAAACAAAAATTAAACACAACAAAACCTACTGTGAGCATAATGCAGAAAGCATGAGTAACTAGTCTGAAATGTGGTTATACTGATGCTCAAATATGATGAAAATCTACCTCATCCCAACACAATTCTGGACAATTAATGTTTTTTCTTGTCAAGAATAGTTACTCACTTGACATTTTCAAGTTATCTATAGGCATGTAAATATTTAGATATATATGATTTTGTTTTCTGGGTTGTGCTGTTGCAATTCATGAATGTTGCCAAACACAGTTGCAACCAAGTCATTTCAATATTGACCAAGGAACTCCAGCAGAAATAAGATAAGCAGGAAGTGTGCAGGTGCAGCACATTTCTTGTAGCATCACAGGATATAAGTGTGAACCTGATTGCCTGCTCAGGAATAATATTTAAGCTGCACTCTTTGATTAATAACCCTTATTTGAGTATATAAAAAGTGTATAATTGGTTTAACTAACACTTACATTTCTTATGACTCAGATTTTGGTTTAGACTTGGGTTTAGACTTTAGACTCTAAATACTTAAAATTAACACATCAATTCTTCCTGTTAACTGCTTTCTCATCTCTTAGGAGCTTGTTTCTGCTAAACAAACAACACTAAGGACGACTGGCCTCTACTTTATGAGGAAGTGGACCCAATAAATTGCAATAGGTATGATTTAAGAAGCAAATCTACTAGTAAATACAGTAAATAGACATTTTAAATTGATTTCTGCAAGAGAGCTTTATCTTTTGCGCAGACCAGGGGTCGGCAACCCGTGGCTCTAGAGCCGCATGCGGCTCTTTAGCGCTGCCCTAGTGGCTCCTGGAGCTTTTTAAAAAATGTTTGACCTTTTTTTCTTCTTTTTTTTTTCTCTTTTCCTTTTTTCTCTTTTTTTCTTCTTCTTTTTTCCGTTTTTTCCTCTTTTTTTCTTCCTTTTTCCTTTCCTTTTTAATCTCGACATTTCAACTTTTTTCTCGAAATTTTGACTATTTCCTCATCATTTCGACTTTTTTCTCAACATTTAAACTTTTTTCTCGACATTTCGACTTTTTTCTCAAGATTGTACTTCAACATTAATCTTGACATTTCGACTTTTTTTCTCAACATTTCGACTTTTTTCTCGAAATTTTGACTTTTTTCTCGTCATTTTGACTTTTTTCTCGTCATTTCGACTTTTTTCTCAACATTTAAACTTTTTTCTCGACATTTCGACTTTTTTCTCAAGATTGTACTTCAACATTAATCTTGACATTTCGACTTTTTTCTCGACATTTCGACTTTTTTCTCAAGATTGTACTTCAACATTAATCTTGACATTTCGACTTTTTTTCTCAACATTTCGACTTTTTTCTCGAAATTTTGACTTTTTTCTCGTCATTTTGACTTTTTTCTCATCATTTCGACTTTTTTCTCAACATTTAAACTTTTTTCTCGACATTTCGACTTTTTTCTCAAGATTGTACTTCAACATTAATCTTGACATTTCGACTTTTTTTCTCAACATTTCGACTTTTTTCTCGAAATTTTGACTTTTTTCTCGTCATTTTGACTTTTTTCTCGTCATTTCGACTTTTTTCTCAACATTTAAACTTTTTTCTCAACATTTAAACTTTTTTCTCAAGATTGTACTTCAACATTACCGTAATCTTGACATTTCGACTTTTTTCTCAACATTTCGACTTTTTTCTCAACATTTCGACTTTTTTTTTCTCGTCATTTCGACTTTTTTCTCTAACTGCATAATGAAAAAAAAAATCTTCCCCTAGTTATAACTAATATAAATACATACAGCATGTGTTGCCTTCATTCTAAGCCTTATACAAGACTTTTCATTTTTTGCGGCTCCAGACATATTTGTTTTTTTTTGTTTTTGGTCCAATATGGCTCTTTCAACATTTTGGGTTGCCGCCCCCTGGTGCAGACCATAGTGAGCTTAAAGTACAGCTTCTGCTCCCAAATGGCACGGTGAGGACAAGCAGATGTTCATTTTCTTGTGGAAGCACGCTTCAGCAGGGAGCGTTTAACTGCACAAAGGAGTGAATCACTGAGCTTCCCTGCTGGTTGCTTTTATAATCAAGGCTGGTCTGCTCCGTCTGGGTTCATTTGATCTGGGTTCAGTGCAGCGCTGGCCAGGTTGGTGGGAGTTTGCTGCAGCTGATTATGCAAGCTGATAGATAATCTAATGGGGTCAGATAAAAGTCTGGCCAGAGTCCAGAACTGGATGATAAGAGCTCACTGCAGCCACAACAGCATGAAACAAACGCTAATGAGTCACAGGCAGAATTAGGAAATGTTTTATTTTCGTAAACTTTATCAGCCTTTTACACACAGTCATTTTCAAGAGGATATTCAGTGACAAAGTGTGACTATCACAAATGAATAACTAACCCCTATTCTACTGATAACTAAAATGAAATGAATAAATGTAGGAAATAACTCTGACAGTTTTTTTTGTTGGTCCTGCTGAGCTCTGCAACAATTCTACTTCCTTCCTGTTCGTGGTCACCATGGTAACAGCCTAGGAGAACTCTGTTATCATCGGATGGATCGGGCTGCAAAAATTATTTTTATCTCCACTTCCCCATCTCTCTGCCTCACAAGTTTCATGTTGCAACTGGAGCGTGCAGACATTTCCTAAGAATGTGAGGATTAAACCAAGATAAGAAGCCGAAATATGATCAGATCATAATAGGCAAAAAGCCTAAATATTTATCAAGGGCTGATATGCACAACTCTATTTTCAAGTGGCTGTAAATATTTAGTTCTATGGAAGGAAGGCTCAGCTTCGTTGCTTAATTCGAAAGTCTGATTGGGTCTCACACCCAAATCTCCTGTTTAAGTAAATCTGCGGTGAATTATATTACCAAGTGTGAATAAAGCAAGAAATATCATCACGCATAACAGGCTTAATGACATTTTTTTTTTAAATGAACTTCTTGGGGCCATGTTTTGTATTTATCTCACTGTCATTGGAGCAAAACAACAATGACAGAAATCATTTTTATAAGAGTCAGCTTTGAGCTCATTTGCCACCGCATCTCTGGTCAACTTGTTCTTTTATTGGATAAACGGGATCACTGTTGTTCTTTTCAAGTCAGACCTACATACAGAAAAAGTGATCTGTGTGCATATTTTACACAACAGTATTCAGGTCAGGTGCAGAGTTTGTTCATAGTTTGGACTCAGTAAAAGCCAAAATGTGCATCTTGTTAGCTGAAGACCTAAAAGGTGTTTGAATGAATGAATGAATTAAGTTTATTCAGTCATTGCAACACAAAACAACACCAAAAAAACATTGTACACAGCATTAACTATTAAACCAAAAAAATGTGTTGAACAATAACTGAAAAGGCATAGGCAGAAGCAAACTGCTTATAAAAGCCTATCCTATATTAACAACTTTCTATTTTTGGCTACCGACCTCCAGAAAACCAAAAAGAGAATAGAAAAGCAAAGAAACAACAAAAGGCAAAGAAACATTGACAGATGGTCAATTGCACTTATAAGCTTCAAAAATAGCTTGACAAACCATTTTCTTAAATACAACAAAAGAATGACATGTTTTTAAATTTATGTTGGCATCATTCCAGAATTTAACTCCAATAATGGAGACACATCTCCTTTTCATACCTTTTTTAGCCATTTGTACTGTGAAATTACAGACACCTCTGAGATTGTAACGAGTCTCCTGAATTGAAAAGAACCTCTGTATTGGGTCAGGGAGCATTTTTGATTTTGCTTTAAACATAATTTGCATGATTTTAAAATAAAACAAATCATAAAATTTAATAACATGAGAATTTAGAAAAAGTGGATCTGTGTGAGCTTAGTAATCAGCCTTATTGATGATACGTATGGCTCGTTTTTGAAGTTTTATTATTGCATTTAAGGTGGTTTTAAAGGTGGATCCCCACAATTCCACACAGTAAGATAAAGAGGGAACAATCAATGAGTAGTAAATCAAATGCAAGGCCTTGGAATTCAGTACATTTCTGGATTTATACAGGATTGCGAGTGATTTTGAAATTTTCCCTTTAATATATTCAATGTGTTGTTTCCATGTTAACTTTTGGTCGATGACAACCCCAAGGAATTTAGTCTCAAAAACCCTTTCAATATCAACATTACATATTTTTAATTTAATATTACCATCACTTTCATTTTGATTCCCAAAAACCATGAATTTTGTTTTCTTAATATTTAGAGATAATTTATTGACATCAAACCAAGTCTTGAGATTTTCCAGCTCCCTTTCTACACAACACAAAAGTTCCCTTAAATTTGTACCAGAGCATGTTTCATTATTAAAATGTTAAAACTTTAGCAGCTGTAACTCAAGAGTGTACTTTTTAAGTCCAATATCTCTTTTGGCGCTTTTACACTAGTACCCGACTCGACTCACCTCGCCCGGGTTTTGTGCTTTTCCACTAGGGGTCTAACGTGCCGAGTAGATACTTTTCTGTAACTACTCTGCCGAGGTTCTCGCGGGCTGTGATGTCATCACACTCCAGGCCACCGATTGGTCGGGGGGTTGGAGTCAGACGTCTGAGTCAGGAGAAGGAAATCAGTGAAAGAGCGACTCTGACGGCTTCTTGTTCATTTTATTCGACAGGCAACGCAGCAAAAGTCTGTTTCATGATCCAACTCTGAGGTGCAGATGTTCATAATCCTGGTGGTTGAGGAGAGAATTAAAAAGGGATCTAGACGGGCGATAAGGAACGACCAGATCCACCAGGAGCTCTGTCACTTCATAGCTGCTCGCGGCTCCAGCTGACTTTTCAGCAGCACTGAGACAATCAAACAAAAACAAAAGCTTCTCTCACTCTCATTCTTTAACTTGATATTGAACACAAGCCACAGACCCAGCAGCACATCTATCATCTCCTCCAGGTTCTACATCTTTAGTGTTGTTGTCTTCTTCGTTTAGATCACACAATCAAATACGTCACAGCAGCTTTGCTCCAACCTCCTACTTCTGCTCCAGATGCTGAATTGTTATGGAAAAGAAACTTGGCCAAGTTGAGTGGAGCTGAGTAGGTGCTAGTGTAAAAGCGCCTTTATATGTTGCACAAATCTGTAAGCATCATACGTATCTAATACACTTGTACAGGGACGAAGCACCAAATTCTGGGCCCTGTACACTCTCAATGTGAGTGGGCCCCTATCCATGCCGGTGCCTGAGGCACATGACCAAAAAAAAGAGAGAGAAAATAAAAAGGGGGTATTTATCTTTGTTTTTTTACAAAAAAAGGGTTTTAAGCTACAATCAGATCAGATTATATTGATTCCTTCATTCACTTGAATTGATCTATCTCTCTCTCTCTCTCTCTCTCTCTCTTTCTCTCTGTCTCTCTCTCTCTATGGCAAAAATGTATGGCAAAAATTATAATCACAATTATTTTGGATGGATATTGAGATCACAGTCATTTAACACGATTATTTATTGGCTTTTTGGCTAATAGTCCATGGGCCAGACCAGATATCAGCACCACTTAAGGTGACCAAACTTACTTATGATTTTTGAAGAGATCCATGTCTGTAGATGATATTTTGGTATGATAACCCTTCCTGAGTGGCAGCTGGATCATAGTTATCAGCTCATGAAGTTACCCAGCCCCTTCAGGTTAATTGATGATTCTAAATTGGGTATATTATACATTTCCTGAATCCTTATGGTCCTGTGAGTATTCCAGTTTTTGTATTTTTTTTTTTTTGTATTTTTTTGTATTTTGTGTCTCTAATGTTGTTTATAAAACCAAGCTGGTTCCTTATCTCATTGTTATGTTCTTTATGTCGTGTATTTGCATGATAAAGACCAGTTTGTGACATTAACCTAGTGGCTGCTTTAGTTTCATAGGAGCCTAATGATGCTCTTCTAGTTTAAGGCTCACAATGACCTGCAACAACAATATAGTAGGGGTATATTATACATTTCCTGAATCCTTATGGTCCTGTGAGTATTCCAGTTTTTGTATTTTGTGTCTCTGTTGTTCCTAGATGACACAGGGCTAAAAGATAGTATATCATTTAGGCGAAAATTGTGTAAAAATGTGTGTTGTTTATAGTTTAAAGAGCTGCAGTGACCTCTATGTTGGTCAGAAAGATTCACATCTTAGCTTGAATGAATGCTTAAAAGGTCCCCTTTAAAATGATACCAAAAGACAATATTGTGAAACATTGACAGATTTCCTGTACATGAATCTAAACCAGGATATGCAGCAACATCTAAAATGTAATTTTCTGAAGGGGGTGGTAACTTCATGAGCTGATAACTATGATCCAGCTGCCACTCAGGAAGTTTATCATACCAAAATATCATCTACAGACATGGATCTTTTCAAAAATCATAAGTAAGTTTGGTCACCTTGAGTGGTACTGACCAGTGAAATTTTGTGCTCTGGCCCCTGGACTATAAAGCTTTTTACCAGATACAAATAATAAAATTGCTCCATTAATATATTGTAGCGTTTCCTGCATCTATGCTCAGCTGTGACAGTGTTATTGTTCAGAAAGGTCTGTAATATTTACGTGGGCTTATATTAAATGGATTTAGGGCTGAAGACGGTGTGAGTGGATGAGAAAGGCCAGGGGGCGGGGCCAGAGCCTGTGAGTGACAGGTCTGTGTGTGAGTGACAGGTCTGTGTGTGAGTGACAGGTCTGTGTGTGAGTGACAGGTCTGTGTGTGAGGGGGCTGCTGTAGACGTGGCTGGTGAAGGAGCGACGGAGAGTGGCTGCTGTTCTTCTTGTGAAGTTGCTGTATGTTTTGGCGTGGTTACGGACGACAGTAACTGACTACGTTTAAATGCAGTCAAAATTCGGGTTATTGCTAATATTCCGGTTACTGAAACATTCGGAATAATCTGTTTCCATGCGTGAGCAAACAGGGTTATCCCTGTATACATGGTTTTTAATCATTTGGGATATCTGGATCAAAACAGTGACGCGCGGAGAACGTCATGACGCAATTACCGTCATTTCTGCTTCTTCTTCCTGTATCCAAATTCAAAACAAATGCTGCTTCGCGCAACTTTTCGCTCACCTTCTTGTAAATCTCGCTATCCTGGTACTTTCTACCGTCTACAAATGCAGAAATGTTCATATCCTTCATTCCATTTATGAAGTGATTAGTCTCCTCTTGGTCTTGTGTTTCTCCGTGTTTATAAGAACTTCCTGGACTCAAAAGACCAGGATTCCTTGTGAACAGAGCATGAGCAGAAAACAAATTCCTGTTCCGTTTGATGGGGATATTCCGTTTGGCGTTTACATGACCCAATATTCGGGTTTTAAAAGGAGTAACCCAGGGCTCATATTCGGGTTTTTAAAAACCGGAATATGAGCAAATTCGGGTTATTGGTGTTTACATGGCCGTGCAAAACTGGGTTATTGCTAATATTCAGGTTTTAAAAGGGTTATTGATGCATGGAAACACAGTCACTGGTTCTGCTTAATGAAAAAGTTGCTGCATGAATCTTCTCTGTCCATCCTTTCAACACGTCCTTCTGGACGTAACAATATTACTAGTGTGCACTTGAGCCTACAGTGATATTGGTAGGCTATTTACATGTTGTTATATATATTCAGCAGAAATATTGCTAGGAGCTATTTTCTGAGGCTTTTGAATTGTGTTTGGAGCATGTAAATATAACTGAAATAGCATTGTAGCCAGGGCGCTGCTGGGTCATTTGAATTCATCACTTTATTGTTCCATGCTGAAGCCTGGCCGGTGTTCTGCCAATCCTTGCTACCTGCCGAGAAATGCTACTTTGTGGTTCTGCGCATGCGCACAGTCGATTTTCAAAGTTTGATTGTCCCCCCCATCATTTCTTTCACGATGTAAGATTGATAATTTGGGATGTTGAGTATTTGATCCTTCAAAATACATTACCCATGATATGAATTGCATTACACTTTGTGAACATTATACGATAAAGAGAGAAAAAAAAAACAATTATATCGCTTTATTTGATATTCATTCAGTCATTGGCCTTTATTTAACCAGGCAGGTCATTAAGAACATTCTTATTTACAATGACGGCCTGGCAAGAGACAAGCACCACTTGGGGGAAAGCAAGTGGTTTAGGGAGTAAAACACAGTAAAATTGTAGCTCTACAAAGGTGGAAAACCATTAGGTAGCATTTTTTGGCAAAGCAGCAGAAATGGTCAGAACACGGGCGGTGCAGTGTTGCTTTGATCACCATCAGAAACCCAATTGGGGGCCTCTCGGCCTCAAGGGGTTGTCTCAGCACGGAGTTTCACTTTCAGCTCTGCTGTGTTGGTAGACAATAGCACACACACTGAACCAAAAGGCTAACTTACTTTAAAGTTATAAACAACTAGGGTTGCCACCCGTCCCTTAAAATACGGAATTGTCCTTTATTTGAGAAAAAAATGTTGCGTCCCGTATTGAACTAATACGGGACGCGATTTGTACCGTATTTTCATTAACTTTTACACCATATTCTAGTTGAATTATTGAAATAAATTAACTTTTACACCATATTCTAGTTGAATTATTGAAATAAATGTACTTTTACACCATATTCTAGTTGAATTATTGAAATAAGTTAACTTTTACACCATATTCTAGTTGAATTATTGAAATAAGTTAACTTTTACACCATATTCTAGTTGAATTATTGAAATAAATTAACTTTTACACCATATTCTAGTTGAATTATTGAAATAAATTAACTTTTACACCATATTCTAGTTGAATTATTGAAATAAGTTAACTTTTACACCATATTCTAGTTGAATTATTGAAATAAATTAACTTTTACACTATATTCTAGTTGAATTATTGAAATAAATTAACTTTTACACCATATTCTAGTTGAATTATTGAAATAAGTTAACTTTTACACCATATTCTAGTTGAATTATTGAAATAAGTTAACTTTTACACCATATTCTAGTTGAATTATTGAAATAAGTTAACTTTTACACCATATTCTAGTTGAATTATTGAAATAAATTAACTTTTACACCACATTCTAGTTGAATTATTGAAATAAATTAACTTTTACACCATATTCTTCACCTGTAGGCTATATTACATCCTGGCTGATGTGAACATACATAGCATAGGAGACTATTTCAGTTGCTAGTATGGTTGGCTGTCTGTACGGTCATGAAAGTTCAATGCTATTAAAGCACTTTAAACTTTAAATCAAAGCATTTTGTTTTTTCATATAAAATAAACACATTTTTATTCAGTTTAGAAGTTTTGGGGCTTTTTTTTTGGCTCCTGCGCTGCTGAAATCAGGGCGTCCCTTATTTCTATTTCTGAAAGGTGGCAACCCTAGCTGGGAGCCGCGATCAGCTACTGTATGAAGTGACAGAGCTCCTGGTGGATCTCGTCGTTCCTTATCGCCCGTCTAGACCTCCAGGTTTATTAACATCTGCACCTCAGAGTTGGATCACCAAACAGACGTTTGCGCTGGCATTACCTGTTGAAAAAAATGAAGAAACCGCGAGCCGCTCTTGCGCTGATTCCCGCTTCCTGACTCAAACGTCTGACGGCCCCCCCGACCAATCGGTGGCCTGTAGTGTGATGACGTCAGATCCAGGGCCGACTCAACACGCTTAGAACCTCGGCAGAATAGATACAGAAAAAGTATCTACTCGGCACGCCTCCCCCCGTGGTGTAAAAGCACAAAACGGGGGTGTGGCGAATCGAGTCACGCTGAGTAGGTACAGAGGTGGACAGAGTACTCGACCCCAGTACTTGAGTAAGAGTACAAATACTACTGGTCAAAATTTACTCCGTTACAAGTAAAAGTAGCTCAGTCAAAATATTACTCGAGTAAGAGTAGAAAAGTACTTGCTTTTAAAGGTACTTAAGTATCCAAAAGTAAATGCTTTTAAATTTACTTTAAGTAAAAGTAAGAGTAAGAGTAAGAGTACATTTATTATTTTCCACATCAGTAACTTACTATATTTTTTAATTTTAATGAAATTTTAATTTAATAAAATTTTTTAATTTTGTCTGTGGTTTGTCTTTGCCCTCGTTTTTTACTCGGTCGAACTCAAACATTGAGTTAAGATACGGCCAAGGATTTTGTGAAAGTCCCTGCTCCGAGTCCGGCTCATTATCAGACTCAGACGACTCAGTGGATTGTCTTTCTTCTCCTGACGCAGGCGTAGCCATTGTTGCGGCTCTGTCTTGACAAACGCAGGCTACTTTGGCGGTATCGTTTTGAGGAGGCTTGACGTATTTCCGCTTTACGTACATCCCAGTGGAGAGCGTGCACTGTGATAGGTCTCCTCCTTTGACAAAAACAGCTTGTGTCCAATAGGATTTTAGGGAAGAAGAAAAAAGAGCAGACCTGAAAGTAACGAGTACTTTTCAGCCTTCCTAGAAATTTACTGGAGTAAAAGTAAAAATATTTGTCTTGGAAAAGTATTCAAGTAAGAGTAATAAGTACCAAAGAAATCTAATACTCAAGTAAAGTACAAATCCTCTGGATATGTACTTAAGTACAGTACTCAAGTAAATTTACTCCGTTACTGTCCACCACTGGTAGGTACTAGTGTAAAAGCGCCATAAGTGTCCCTGCGATGGACTAGCGACCTGTCCAGGGTGTAACCCCTGTCTCTAGCCTGAAAATTAGCTGGGATAGGCTCCAGCAGACCCCCGTTGACCCTGCAAAGGATAAGGGTATAGATAACGGATGGATGGATTTCTGTGAAGAAGCCAGAGCAGCCGGTTCAAATCAAGCCTCATCTTGCACCAACATCCAGATGTCAGCATGGACCACAACTTTTATCTGATGTTCTGCACCCCAACTCCTTGCCTGATGAAGGGGATCTACGTGTGAAAATTGGGCAAACTGCTCTTACTTACTCCAAGTCTGCCTCCAAAATCTTAGCCAGCTCCAAAGACGTCCCTGTCACCTTCTCAAGAGCCTGGACTGAGCAATCAGGCATCTACAGGAATGTGGTCGCATCATCCATATAGCTTCTTATGGCATGTAGCTTCTGTTATCTGTGGCGTGTTACTCCTCAATGGGGAAGTGGAGATTTATTGATTTATTTAAAGGTTTAGTTATCAGGTATGGAGGATTTTTTGTGCCAAAATTAAATAAATAAATACATCATTAATCAATTAAAATGGGAATGAAATATATAATTAATTAATTAAATGTGTCATTAATTAATTCAAATTAGAATTAAATATGTCATTAATTAATTAAAATACAATTCATTTTAAGTAAAAAAATATATTTATTATTTCAGTATTTAATTAATTAATGACACATTTAATTAATGATTTCGTGTTGTATGTGAATCATGAAATGTAAAACTGCATTTAATTAATTAAGCACTAAAATTTAATGTTGACAGCCTTGGCCACTAATTAACTAAATTAGATAAGATTTAAAAGAATAATCAAGACCAATCAAGAATAATTTGACGATATGAGTTTTGAGATAAATTCAAAGACTGTTGAAAGTTGAATAACTCTTGAGGATAAAAGCAGTAGAGGCTGGACTGCACCGGACAAGCCCCCAAGTGCCAAGATGCCCCAAGACGATCCAACACGTGCGAGCCGGGTGTAAGTTGCAGGCGGGTATGTGGTCCATGGAGAGGTTATAACCAAGTAGCTGGGCAAGTGCACATGAACATCTGTGGGGGGCTGGAAGTCCCGAAGTCTAGACAAAGATGCGTCCAAGGCTGGATGAAAATGAAAGAGCAAAGATCCCGTGGGATTTCCAGATCCACATTGATAAACTTTGTGATGCATAACCAGCCAGACATGTTGGTGGTCATCAAAGTGCAGAAGAGAGCACTGGTGGTTGATGTAGCAATCCCACGTGGCAGCAACATTTTGACGAAGGAACACAAGAAGCTGAAAAACACCAAGGCCTGAAAGAGGAAGTAGAAACGATGTAGCAAGCAAAGACAGCAGCTGTAATTCAAGTACTCTGGGCTGTAACCCCCAGAACTGAAGCTTGGCTTCAGCAGATCCCAGGAACAATGTCAGAGATCCTCGTCCAAAAGAAAATGCAATTACACCAACACTCAGTAATCAAGATAGCTGGAGAAGCTTTTCTGCTGCTCCAGCTGGGCCTTGATACTCTGAAAACGTTGGTACAAATCTTCAGTCTTTGTTAAGTCAATCATACATGTCAAGTTATAAGATCTATCTTCCTACCTGATAACATTTTTTAAAACATTTTGTTGTGATGGAATAATAACAGTATTTAAAAGACTGAAATGAACAAATACTTAACAAGTAAGCATGTGGTTTCTGTCGGGGTCAACCCCTGCCTCTCGCTGGGAAAATATTCGCATGTTGCAAAATATTGCAAGAACACACCAGCGACCGGTCTTGCACAACGAACACAAGGTCAACATTTGCTTCACATTTGTTCTGTAAACAAACAATTTAACTAGACTATTTTATGTCTTTAAGCTCAAATCCACAACATAAATTCTTATTTCCCTTGGATACATTGGAAAAATAAAAACTCTACCAAAAACAAAAGAGTACTAAACAGTACCTCTGAAACAAATACACTCAGTTCCTGTTGCTTAAAAATGTAGGAAACAGTAACAAAAATGAGAAAGTTCTTACAACCCTGTATACAAGTGAACAGAGCTGGGTAGAGGAGCCAAAAATTGTACTCAAGTAAAAGTACTGTTACTTCAGAATAATATGACTCAAGTAGAAGTAAAAAGTAGTCATCCAAATAATTACTTGAGTAAAAGTAAAAAAGTACTTGGTGAAAAAACTACTCAAGTACTGAGTAACTGTTGAGTAACGTCTGATTTATTTTTTTAACAACCATTCAAACAGACAAAAGTACAAAATAATCATCTTCAGGCAAATTAAATCAATAAAATAATAAAATAAATTTAAATTAATAAAAAATAAAAATAGCGATGAGTGAGTGAGTGAGAGTGAGTGAGTAAAAAATAAAAATAGCTTAAATTAAAATAAGCTTAAAGTAAATTCAAGTACTTTAATAAATAATAAAATAATAAAAAAATTAATTAAGCACAAGTAGCACAAAATTTCAAGCCTTTGTACTTTTCTTTTTTAACGAGGCAGAACTAGAACAACATGAACTCATAGAAACTCTGTGTTTGTTTGAGTCTGTGTAAAAGTGACAAAACATGCAAAAACAAACATTTTTCCCAAAGAATCACTCAGTGATGTCATGAGATTGACGCGTACGCGGATAAAAGGGATAAAAGAAAAGTAACAGCTCAACGTAGCCTAATGTAGTGGAGTAAGAGTAACAGTTTCTCCTTCACAAATCTACTCAAGTAAAAGTAAAAAGTATAGTGATTCAAAACTACTCCTAAAAGTACAACATTTTCCCAAAACGTACTCAAGTAAATGTAATTCGTTACTACCCACCTCTGCAAGTGAAGATGCATTTCAGGGTTCGAGATCGACCTGATGTTTTTTCTCATCTGTTTGAGCTTCTGATGTCTGTCTCACATCTAGCATCATCTCTAATCCAGTGGTGTGTCTCACAGGAGCAGCTAAAGTGAAAGGAGAGTGCTGAGATGGTCAGAGGCCAGTAACGTGTCCCTGAGATGATCACACAATTTAAAAGTGCCTACGTGCTAATGGTCTGCTAATCCAACTCTGGGGAGTAAGCTGCATTTTTCCGTCATCAGAGATCATGTCTAATCGCTGATTATTTCATGGGTTCACATAACCTGGCTGCTGGGAATAAAGAAGAAAGATTGAAGAGGATGATATGGACTATATTAGAGATACAATTGGATTCATTGATTAAAACTTCTGCTTCTATGGATGGTCTAAAAGACAAGAAGGTAAATATGAATTAAAGCTGCAAGCAGCGATGAACGGGCCCTCGCACCCTTGTGCACGTTCAGGCGTTCTGTAGTGGAAGCGCTTGTATGACTTGCATGTAAATTCTTCAGGCCTGGACATTTAGCGGATGACACCAGCCATGACTCTCTATACCAAACCATTCAAAAGTTATGGCAGAAAATTGTCACGGGTGGGGTTGTTTAGGACCCAGATGCAGGAGAGCGAGAGGCAGGAGTTCCAAAAAACAGGGTTTATTTCACAGAAACCAAAAACCAAAGCGCTGCTCAGCAGGATCAAAAAACTCAGAACTAGGATCAAAAACTAAACACATGGAGGGAGAAAACAGTACGGAACGACAAGGAGCAAGGGAAGGACAAGACCAGATATACACAAGGGGGTAATGAGACACAGGTGTGAACAATCAGGGCAGATAAATAAACAGGGCAGACAAATAAAAAAGAAAGAAAGAAAGAAGGAAAATTCCTATAGATACAATAAGGCCTTCGCACTGTAAGTGCTCGGGTCCTAATAACTCCTTTTCTACATTTTAATCAAGCCCTTTTATAGTAAAATGAAAGGAAGGATCACAATATTGGTGTTTGGACATCCAGAGTAGTTGGAGTTTTGTAGCAGCTCGGTTAATCACTAAAGATTAAAATGATGAGAATCTGTTGGCTTCAAGCAGAACAACTGCATACGTGACACATTAGTTCAGGCCAATCAGGATTTCATACTAGCAGCTTCAGGCAGCTTTTAGGAGTGATGAGAATGAACAATGATGGCATCAGTTATATCAGTTATATCAGTACCACAGGGTACTTCCTCCGTTAATGAAGAACATGATCCCAGTTTTTTTCTTCATAAATTGTACCAACTAGACAGATAGATAGATAGATAAGCAAGTTAGACTTGTTGTATTTTGGAAGACGTAAAGCTAAAACCTCTGTCAGGCTGTCATACGTCCTGAAACAGGACCTGTCTAATGTAATCAGCTTTATCAAATGTAAAAACTAAGAGTCTGGTAAATAATTTAACATGCAGAGCTGGTGAAAATGTGAATCCTGTTTATACCAGGAGTTAACATCAGTCCTGAGTGACCCGATCACGGGTGGACAGCCTCAAGTCTATGTCTGTTAACACCTGGCATAAATATGTGTCTTGACATACTGTATGTCTAGAACCTTTGAACTCACTCTAACAAACAGCAAACAAACAAACAAAAAACAAATAACACCTGCAGACACCTGCAAAGACCAGGGGCCTGTACTACGAAGCAAGTTCAACATACCCAGGATATCTTTTACTTATCCAGATTCACTAAGCGGGACAATTGCAATCACGCTAAGCGGTCACACGACGGTGGTTATCAACTCGGTATATCAACCCAGGTTTCTCCAATCTGGATATGAGCGCGTGCACATAAAAGGGGCGGTGTTTTCAGCGCATGACCAATCGCAAGCATGGAGAAGTCCGCTGTCAGAGCCGCTTATTTCAGTAGCGAAGAGCAAACAATAATTTTACGGAAATATGATGAGTATAGGCATATAATACAGGCAAAAAGCAACACAGTTGCAGCTGCAAAATGCAGGAAAGACAGCTGGCAAAAGATCGCTGACTGTATAAATGCGTAAATTCATAGGGATATAAACATATATTTGAATATTCTGGGAATCTTAATCTTAAACTGTAAACCATGATCAGCAATATTAAAATAATAAAAGGCTTGCAGTATTTCAGTTGATTTGTAATGAATCCAGAATGTATGACATTTTTTTGTTTTTGTGTTTGCATTACAGAAAATCACAATATTCAAATTTTCTGAGACAGTCCTGTATATATTGGTTCTATAACTATTGTTGTTGACCGATAACTTGTGCTGATGCTGTACCAAAGAATTGGGTTTTTTTATTTATTTTATTTATTTTTTTATTTTTTCAGGAGGGGGGTGTTTAGTATTTTAAAGTGACTTCTCAGAATGTTCGAGGGACGAAATTGAAAATCCCTTTTTTGCTATCCCCTTACAAATGCATCTTCTTTTTCATTTCTTCTTGATTCATTTATTTAATTGGTATTAGTTTTGGATTGACTGTACATCGGATTTTGGGTGATGATTTGTTTTATTTATTCATTGATTGATTTATTTTTTATTTTCTCCTCCACCTCTTTTTTCTTTTTTTCCTTTTTTTTTGGATCGTTCATACAGGTACTCATCAGGGAAAGCAAAGGGGTTTTGGTGGTCCCTGAATACGCGTTCTGTTCGGAGGGATCCTCTCACGATCCGCGCACCGAGCTCCACTGGATTCTCTTCGAAAGGGCATGCCATTTTCCAAGAGAGCTGATTGGTCAGTGGGCGGTGCTTTTACACCCGGCGATCTGTATCTCGAACATAACCTGCTCCGGAGCAGGTTAGCTGTTCAGCATAAGTTACCATGGCGATGTACCCCGGTAAGAAGTGAACCACCGTCGTAGTCCTGAAAACCCAGGGTTAAACCTGAAGTTACCTCGCTAACCCCAAATCCTGCTTCATAGTACAGGCCCCTGGTGTTTTTTTTTTTTTACCTGCAGGTGGCAGAAATACATTAAACTGAGCCTCGTCACCAGGAAAGAGAAGAAGAGGACAACCCATCCTGGCTGACATTTATTTCCAACTCAACTCAATTTAAGAGAGGAAATGTACATACACAGCAATAATGGCAATGAGAAAACATCCAAACACATGGAAGATAAAAGACGGAGAAGACTGAAACAGAGGTCTGATATTTTGGAAATGAAAAGAAGATGAGCTAAGGTAGGTAAATGAAAACAACACAGATGAGCTCATGATGCGGTGGTTGTATGTTGGGGGTTGGTATGGCTTGTTGGTTTAAACTTCAATATAAAACTGTTCTGGGACCCAGGACTACTAGGTTTACATGCAGTCAAAATTCGGGTTATTGCTAATATTCCGGTTACTGAAACATTCGGAATATTCCGTTTACATGCGTGAGCAAACAGGGTTATCCCTGTATACATGGTAATTAATCATTTGGGATATCTCCATCAAACCAGCGACGCGCGGAGAACATCATGACGCAATTACCGTCATTTCTGCTTCTTCTTCCTGTATCCAGATTCAAAACAATAATAACAGCAGCACGGCGGATAATGAACAGCCCAGTAAAAGCCGTTTTGTTTCTCGGCCCTGTAGTTCGCCTTTTTCAGCGTCTTCCAGCTGTGCTTGATTTGGTCTGGCGTTCTTACAAATCCTGCTTCGCGCAACTTTTCGCTCACCTTCTTGTAAATCTCGCTATCCCGGTACTTTCTACCGTCTACAAATGCCAAAATGTTCATATCTTTCATTACATTTATGAAGTGATTAGTCTCCTCTTGGTCTTGCGTTTCTCCGTGAAACGCAAGACCAAGATTCCTTGCGAAAAGAACATGCGAAGAAAACAAATTCCTCTTCCTTTTGATGGGGATATCCCGTTAGGTTATACATGACCAAATATTCGGGTTAGAAAAGGAGTAACCAAGGGGTCATATTCAGGTTTTTAAAAACCGGAATATGAGCAAATTCGGGTTATTCAAAAGGGTTATTGGTGTTTACATGGCCGTGCAAATTCGGGTTATTGCTAATATTCCGGTTTTAAAAGGGTTATTGACTGCATGTAAACGCAGTCATTGTGTTTACAACGGCAAAAGAAAGCGCCCACATGTGGTCCAGCGGAAGATGAAGTGACACGTGATCAGATCTTAACGTGACCCGGGTACATTCACAACTGTACTGGAGGTGGTTCCAGGTGTAAACGGGGGCCCTGTTGTCCAATAGGATCAGCAGCATTCATTGATTTATATGATAAATTTGTATTTTGAACCTGCACCTGATAAACCTGATAAAGGTATTTGTTTAATTTTATGTTGCACGCAGGTAACTTATGTTATGTTGTATTGCTCAAAATAAAATATGAATGAATGAATGAATGAATGAAAGCAGGACGAAGATTTTCTGAAAATAAGAAAATTGAGGTATGATTTTTTTGAATATGCCCCGACATATTTTCCTAAACATGAAAAATGTTTCTAAACACAAAAATGTTTTTTCTTTATCAAGATTAGTAACGTAAGAAGAAATACAAAATCACAAAAGGGTAATACCGGTATAACAATATTGTAGACGCTCACCCTCACCCTCAACCTTGATGACACAAACCAGAGAAATCTGTCCAGGGAGGGATCAAATTGTGCTGCAAAACCACCATCATCTAACTGAATTATGATTGCATAACAGCAACAAAAACTAAAAGTTTGCTTAACCCAGGGAAGTGCACACAATGTCTGACTATTTACAACTAAATTGCTCCAACTGCATTTTGCATAAATGAACTTCCTGTATCACTGTATCGTACAGTCGCATTTGTATTTTATTCATCTATAGATCAAATTATTGAATACGTGATAGACGATGTGGGCAAATAATTACGTAGTTGGGTTGTTTTCAGGACTGTTTTTCTTTTTTTAAATGTTGTCTTTTAAGCACAGTAAAAGACTTTTACAAACACGAAATGCGTCATCGTAGCACCTCTGTCCTGAGATGAGTATTTGTTTGCCAGACTGGATAATGGTCACATAGTGTGGTAATCACCTGCTGCTGTTAATCTTTAACTTATGAGCGGATGTGCAACGTACTTTATTAGCTTGGTGAGCACATGATCTTCACCCCAGTGCCCCGAGAAAGCCAGCAGGAGGAGGAGGAGGAGGAGGAGTAGAGGGAACTCAGGATGAAGAAAACATAAGTAAGAAATGAATAAAAGAAAATGGAAGGTGTTTTGAAGGTAGTTTATCGTGATAGGAAGAAAGATTGAATGAATGAAGGGGAGGAATTTACTATATAATAAAAATCAAAATGGGTTTTTCCGCATGTGTGTCAGACGTGATATCAGTTCACATGTTTACTTGATGTTTTGGGGAAAAGAAAACAGCTGACAATGATTTATACATTTGTCTCACAACTTTTACAAAGAGCCCTTTTGCCTGAAAGCACTCCCATTTAAATGTAGTGATCAGACATCTTTGTAGATAACTTGTGTAATAATTTAGCCGGCGGTTGTACAACTGGCAAGAAAAGAAAAAAAAAGAAACTGATCAAATGTATTGAACATCACAATCACTTAACTTATCCCACTGTGGCCTCTGGGACGATGCCACCGGAGGCAAACAGAGAAATAGGCTGACTGTGCTTGTTGTCAGAGATCAGGTCAAACATTCACATGTGCACATGTGAACGTAAAAACCAGTTCACTCACTCATAAAGATGTTCAATAATCACTGAACTTAAAGACTTTAAAAGATTGCATCAAGTTTATTTCTAGAGCACATTAAAATGCCCAAATCAACAATAGAAATAAGGAAATAGATCTAATAAAGTAAATAAAAAAAACAGCAAACAACATCTACTAAAATTGTAGGAACAGCAATTCTAAAATGAAATAATAAAGCATATATACAGGACTGTCTCAGAAAATAAGAATAGTTTGATAAAGTTCTTTATTTTCTGTAATGCAATTAAAAAAACAAAAATGTCATACATTCTGGATTCATTACAAATCAACTGAAATATTGCAAGCCTTTTATTATTTTAATATTGCTGATTATGGTTTACAGCTTAAGATTAAGATTCCCAGAATATTCAAATTTTTTGAGATAGGATATTTGAGTTTTCTTAAGCTGTAAACCATGATCAGCAATATTAAAATAATAAAAGGCTTGCAATATTTCAGTTGATTTGTAATGAATCCAGAATGTATGACATTTTTGTTTTTGTAATTTCATTACAGAAAATCACAATATTCTAATTTTCTGAGACAGTCCTGTATATATAGTTGGAGTAAAAGCTGCGTTTTTGACAATGATTTGAATTGATCGGTGGATCTGATACTAAGAGGAAATATTCAACCACTACAAAACTGCTCCACAGAATTGAGACAACTCCTAAAGTGACATTTTGAATCTTTTGACAGCAGTCGCGTTGATGCCTGGGATCTGCGTTGCTCAGACTTTGCTCAGGTGTATGCGTGATCAGCAACAGGAAACTCAGTGACTGATAAAAATGACATGACATGAGTCATGTATTTCGCTTGGTTTTTCTTTTTTCTGTTGCTTTTTGCCAAATGTACCAGTGACCTGCCAGGACGTTATCAGGCCGTTATGGTCCAGACATAAAGATAGTATTTAATTGGTGTCTGCACAAGAGGCACCTGCCCACGGTAAGCATATTTCAAGATGTTAAACATGCTCTTTGCAATTATTGCTTTATAGATAAGACAAATGTAAAAGTTTACTTACCTCATTGTTTTCAAAGCTGGACACTCTGTTTCATAGCCTCAAGACATAAATGTAAAACTGTGTTCCACTTTTGGTGTTATAGGTCACTTTTACAACATGATTCATTTACTCTGCTCTGAATCATTTGATGAGTTGGAAAACTAATTTTCTTTGTTTCACTTTGGTTTGATTTCTGTAATCCATGCAAGAACATTACTTTGCCACAGAAACATCTGTTCACAGTAAAAGAAGACCCTGTGTTGTTGAACAGACCAGCATTTTTCTTCTTTTATGACATTGCAAGCCTGCCCAGACTGATTGTTGTCTTGGTGATTCTTAATATTGCTTGTATTTACCATTCTTACCAAATACTTGATGAAAATACATGAAACTGAAGCGTGGCAAACAGTTAAAGAGGAATGTTTTGTTGCACTGGAGCTGCTTAAACTCCATCACAGTACAGGAGGTTGTTTGCATAAATCATACACAATTATAAACTGTGTAACTGATCTTAGTGCCGTTGGCCCTCATACAGAGAGCCTGTGTTAGGGGGAATACACGGTGTGTGTGTGTGATGCTGCTGCTGCAATGAGGGACGTGTTCAGACCTCGCCCAGCTGACCTCTGACCCCTCCTTCATCCATGCGTTAGAAACTGACCAGTCAGCTCGACTTACGCGCCCCAAAGCGAAGCACGTCAAAACCAACTGCAATGACAAAAAACTTGAGTGCACACATACAAAATAAAAAGTGCAATTAAAGCTGCAAGCAGCGATGAACAGGCCCTCGCACATGCAATTTTCTCCAATAAAGGTCAAGGACTCAAAACTAAGTCCGATGACACCCCCCATGAATCTTTATGTCAAACCATTCAAAAGTTATTGCAGAAAATAGGGACTATCAAATATCGACCAATCAGAAGAAGGGACGGGGATAATTTTCACCAATAAAGGTCAAGGACTCAAAACCGAGTCCGATGACACCACCCATGAATCTTTATGTCAAACCATGCAAAAGTTATGGCAGAAAGTAGGAACTATCAAATATGGACCAATTAGATGAAGGGGGGGGCGTGCTTTTTGGCGTTTATTGTCGCCACAGTAACGCTTTTGAATGAGAAAAGTAGTGCCGATCATCGCAGGATCGAGAGGCACATTTTGATGTATAACACACCTGGGTGCACGTTACGGTTCGGGCGAAGAAGCGGCCGAAGAAATGGCATAACTTCAATTCAAAATGGCCAAAATGGCCGACTTCCTGTTCGGTTTCGGCCATGGCGCCAAGAGACTTTTCTTTAAGTTGCGACAAGATACAGGTGTGTAGCGATTTTCGTGCATGTACGTCAAGATTCTGCTCCCGTCGTTACGCAACAACGGGTGCGATTTACAAAGGTTGGCCTCCGATGCGTGAAACCACGCCCACAACTAACTCCGCCGGCCGGAGCTTCCGCCATTTCTTCGTAGCGGTGTATCACGTCATTCATGCAGCCAATCAGCACAGAGCCTCATTATCATAGCCCCGCCCACTCAGAATACTGCGTAGATAATGAGGTTAGAGAATGAGATGATAAAGACATGGTTTAGAGGCTGAATTTCTAATTTATTTAGCAAAAACAATCAAAAGCTTGTTTTTAAGACATTCAAGGCCTGTTTGAAAAAGGTATTAGATGCCATAATAGGTCCCCTTTAAGTCTTTCTGTTCCACAAAGTTAATCAAGATTGAGTGAACAAGAAACGGAGAACAACCAATAACATGCAAAACTGGAACTGTGTCATCCACTAGAGTTATAGTTTAGTCCACTCTTACTCTTACTTCTAGTCCACACGGACTTGTTTGGTGATCAATACCATCTTGCTCTGATTGACTCATGTAATTGGGACATGGATTTATGTCCGTTTATATGCTCACTTACTCCTATCACTGCGACTAAAGAAGACCAAAAAGGAATATGAGTGGATCTTACTAGGTCAATGTGTGACACTGATGTCTAAAGGCTGAATTATGGTTCTGCGTCAAAACGACGCTGTGCCTACGGCGTGTGGTTTTTGTACACGCAGAGGACACGCCGTCACATGCGCCGTCACTGACGTGCACCTCCCGAAAATTGTAACTACGTGTCGAGGAGACGCCGACCACACGCAGACCGAGAGGGCTGTGATTGGTTCGTTTGAAAGCGAAGCATTTACGGTTTCCGGTTTGAATCAGTAGGGAACTTCCAGGGCTTTTTTCTTCGTTTATATGTGATTTTTTTTGTTTTTGTTTTTTGCACAATAGTTGTCCTTATTTCTTTGATTTACTGTGACCGGAAAAAGTCGGATAAACCATTCAGAAAAAGATCGCTAACTAGTGGCCGCGGGGGGTACTGCACCGCGACCAAATGGAGAGACGGAGAACTCTGAACGATTCGTGACGGCGTCACGGGTGCGCCGTGTGCTCTGCGTGTGTGTGACGCAGAACCATACCCGCACCTTGAAGGGATCTCAGCATTGTGAGTGGATTCAAGCAGCGGAGGGATGGTTGTAATTAGGGCTGGGGATCGATTCAAATGTCAAGAATCGATTCGATTCCGATTCTTAAGATTCAGAATCAATTATCAAGATTTGATTCGATCCGATTCGATTCGATTCCGATATTGATTTGGGTTAGTGTTATTAAAATAGTTTTTTGAGCTGTTGCATGAATTATATGACTGTAGTTATGCAAAATATTACTACTAGTATTATATTGAGATTAAACAGCAAGTATTGGCAGCTAATGATGCTGTAAGGACCAATCAGCTCCCAGAATGCTGATAGAACTGCTTTCAGAAACATCATGTGGGTCAGAATTACCAAACAGATCCAGGGAGGAAACAGAGACGGATGAAATCGGTTTTATTTTTTCCCACATTCCGTTTTTATTTGTTCCATTTTCGGCCTATTTTGGATTTTCATTTTTGAGCATTTGGTTTTTAGCATTTTTTGCAAATATAACCCCGAGACAGTATATAAAGTAATGACATATAGACAATTTATGCAATTATAACCTAACACTTTAATGTTTTCATACCTTTAAACATATTTAAAGGCAAAAACATGCCACCAGTTATTCTCGTGTCCAACAAAACATTCCTTTTTTGGGGATAAACAAAAAAATAACCAAAAATTGTAATAAAATTATGAAAAAAATACATAAATAAATACAAGAAAAAAAAGGAAAAAAAACAACAACAAAATCGATCTTTAGACATATGAATCGATTTTTAGGAATTAATATGAGAATCGATTTAGAATTGGGAAATCGATTTTTTTCAACACAGGCCAAGTTATAATTAAAACATTTTTTGGGGGGGTCTCTGCTGTGTTGATAGTTTCCATTTGTATATGGGGCTTGTTGTGATAAAGCATGAACCTCTCCACCGCTTGGCCCTTACTCAGTCTTCACACCCCCCCCTTCCACTTCCGCTCCCTCCCATATCTCCTCTCTTTGTGCTCTTGAAGTGGTGAGCTGCTGGAGAGAGCTCTGCGCTGCTTCTTTATATAACTGCCAGAGACAGCTCAGAGTGTACAGTGCACCAGTGCAGTACCACTTACTGTGGAAGGACTGAGCACAGCAGTAGCAGCCGTGGCAGCTATTTACTGTAATTATTTGAAGCCATTAAAGGAGCCAGCAAAAGAGCAGCTTTGTTATAGTATCAAGACCCGAGCACTTAGGTTTGTCGCCGCCGTGACTTTGGCCGAGGTAATTTATTTGTAAGTGTTTCAGCTCCGTTAGTTATATGGAGGGCTGACAGAGTTTAATTAAAAGAAGGAAGGCCCTTACTGAAATGACTCTGGAGGATGAATGAAACCATGTAATATGGATGAAGTTAATTGCACTTTCATAAACACTGTGGGATGGATGGTTTAAATGTTTTTAATGTATGTCATACAAGACTGTTTAAAACGTGCGCTTGGTGTGTGGTTGTTTGTGTATATGTGGCCCTGTGATGGGCTGGAGACCCATGCAGAGTGCACCAAGACAAGGTGGTCCTTTTAAGTCTACTGTGTTTAAAGCAGCACTATGTAACTTTCAGCTTTAGTTGAGTTTGGCGGCTCCTTTGGACAAAAGCGGTAGTGCTTTACCAGAAAGAACACTACATTTCCCATGAGCACCAGCGCGTACTGCCGGAAAACTCCTGTCCCCATCGCTGCATTTGTTTTGATAGTGAATGAAGACGGGACAGAAACTTTCAAAACTACTTTTCTGTTTCACCAAGTGAACAGACGGAACGCAAAAAAAAAGGAGGTTAAACTGCTGGAAAGGAACTGGAATTTACCGGGATACCTTGAACAAGGAAGCCAGGGAGCGGTATATGGGGAAACTAATGATTAATAACGGTTTCGGTTCATATGAAATCCCTATCAAAGAGTGGAGCTCCGATGAGGATTTACTGCCGCAGTTCTGCAGAACCGACATCTTAGACTACCTTGTTTAGGAGTGTTTGGCAGCTGCTTTGGTAAATGTTTGACTCGCCATGTGTTTCAATAAATATATATAATAGTACATATAATAGTACAACATACAGTACATGTTTTGTATTATTCTTACTTTTCTATTCTTTTTTTTGACTGGTATATTATGCTGAAGAGGCTCCGAGGCGTGAGCAATATTTTTGTTTTCCTCGTGAGATTATTTTTTTCCTCTGCAGCTACAAATAAGAGTTAATATCTTTTCCTCAACAAACTAGTTTTATCTGAAGATTGGGGTTAATCGCACCGCAGAGAGCTGGCCAGCAACTGCGTTTAGCTGGCGAAGTGGGGAATAAAACCCGTGTTTTGATCCGACCCGGTCTGTGTGAGTGTTTGTTTATGATCATGTGTGGAAGGTTATGTTTGGTCGTTACAGCCAAGATCCAACCGAGCCGACGACTCTTTGTTATCTCAGGTACTTGGTCTCCGTGGTTCTTCCTCCAAGCAGGAAAGCGGTGAAAAGTTAAACCATTAGCGATCTTTTCCCCACATAAGTCAAGTCACTGTGCTTTGAGTTGATGTGCCGTGTTGGTTTTCTTTTTGGTCCCACCGAATGTGGCACTGTGCATTAAGGCCAAACATCTCCACTCTGGCTTCATCCGTCAAAAAGACACTTTTAAAAACAGATAAATGCAGAATCTGAGAAGTAATTCAGAGATATTTGCAATTTCTATGAGCATTGAGCAGTCTGACCTTGGCAACGATTTTGAAAGTTTTTCACTCGTGAGCAATCTTTCGTACCCTGGAAGACTGCAAATAGTTTGTAGGAGGCCTTAAAACACTCCTCAGATCAACAATTGCATTATTAAGATCATTGGGGCTGTCTTTCCTTTTCTGCATTATGTTTATAGGCCAGAATACTCCAGACCTGCAAAGTGGCAAGACGTAATATTTTATAGGGATGAAAACATCTCCCTAAATCAAATAATCAGGTGCATTTGTTAGCAGCGCTTGGCTGCTACATACCAGCTTAATTCCAGTAGAAGTAGTGTGAGTGAGGCCACGTTTACACATAGCCGGGTATTTACAAAAACGGATATTTCCCTCTCTATGTTTTGAAAAATATCCTCGTTTACACGAACCCGGATAAATAAGCTGTTACGGTTGCTATGAGCATCCAAACCTGCAGGGGGCAGTGTAACCAGAAGCGTAAAGTCATGCTAGCCAATCGGAATGCTGGAAAAAAACGTCAACAAATGACACGTGTGAAGCCTGAATAATATGGTTCCGCGTTAAATCGACGGCGTAGCCTACGTACGGTGTGCGTCGCCGCGTGCCCTACGCCGTAGGCTCTTTGTTGGTGTAACGCGGAACCATAAATCAGCCTTGACTGCCAGTTACTTCCAAGACGGAATGAGAGTCTTTCGTTTGGAGTGACAGAGAAGTGGAGTTACTTTTAAGTGTGACTTTGGAATATAAAACAGGTAAAATACAAGAAAATATTGTAAATACAGGTCGCACAAATGATGCTGGTGACGTTTCTGTTGCATAATGTGACGTTCTGAAGCCTAAATCTCCATTACCCTCCGTTTACAAGCAAACGTGAAAACAGAGTTTTTGAAAATCTCCACTTTGGCCGGAGTTTTCAGAAATGATCGTTTTTGGTGACTTTGAGCTTCATTTTCATGTAAACGAACGGCCAAAACGCATGAAAACGCCACCGTTTTTGCTCCGTGTAAACGGGGCCTTAGTTTACACCCAAAGCCTCTGCAGTTTGGCTTAGTTTGTCCTGAATAAATAATGACAATGTGTAAGATGTCATGCATGTGTTGTTGCTAATCAGAGGCAAACACGACCTTGGCTACACCTGAAGCTGTTAGACGTTAGCTGGTCCGGACCAGATCACTGGGGTTTAGTATCAATCAGGCTGGTAACGACCATGGAAAGGCTTTTCCAGAGAAGACAACACAGAAAGCTGCAGCGAGCTGTTCATTAATTCCTTTAACTACCCCAGCCTATGATAGAATTACAGCTTTCATTACTTCAAATTAGAGCATGAAATATTTACTTCATGAACTGCTGTGGCGGTGATAATGGGCACGGGGGAACCCCTGACACGGTGATGCCAGGAAAACCAATCAGTCAGCTTGGAGTGGTGTCAGTGCCAGTGAGTCGCAGGGTGTAGCTTTAATTTCCCAACATTTCACCGCCGCTGTCGCTGCCGTGAGACATCTCCCTTTTTGAATTTCTGTCAAGTGACTGGGTCCCTTGAATGTGCTGCAGAAGAGCAAATCATAGTCAAAGAAAGATCTTTGCAGAGGGCGGGAGGAGAAGGACACCACTGGTGGAGACAAGGAAGGAAGAGCGGAGATATTTATAGTCAGTTCGGCTCTCAGTGATGCCTTTAAGAAGCTCCTTCCCTCCGCCACCTTCTCGCTTCCTCGCTGTCTTTTTCTCTCTCCCTCACTGACAAATTTCATACACAAATGTGTCATTCTGCTACACTCGCTGAGAGGAGAGAAAAAAGAAGAAAAAGGTCCATGGTCTGTACTTATATAACAGCTTTTAAATCTTGCATTGGACATGGCGCATGGACACAAACACTCATACTCAAGCTTTTTATTATAAAAGCTTTATTTTTATTATATTCTATCCAGTTTAGTGCTTAATTTCTACGATCACAGTTTCTTACCCAAAGAAACGGACACGTGACGGGCCTGGGGACGACAGGAAAGGTCTGATGATGAAGAGATGCCCCCCCCCCCCAAAAAAAACAAAAAAACAAAAAAACTACATTATAGACCAAGGGTCGGCAACTCGCGGCTCCAGAGCCGCATGCGGCTCTTTAGCGCCGTCCTAGTGGCTCCCTGGAGAATTTTTCAAAAATGTTTGACCTTTTTTTTCCTTTTTTTCTTCTTTTTAAATTTTTTTTTTCCTTTTCTTCTTTTTTCTTTTTTTTCTCTGTTTTTTCTTCATTTTTTTCTTCTTTTTTTCCTTTTTCCTTTCCTTTTTAATTTTGACATTTCAAGTTTTTTCTCGAAATTTTGACTTTTTTCTCGACATTTCGGCTTTTTTCTCGACATTTCGACTTTTTTCTCGAAATCTTGACTATTTCCTCAACATTTCAAGTTTTTTCTCAACATTTTGACTTTTTTCTCGAAATTTTGACTTTTTTCTCGACATTTCAACTTCTTTCTTGACATTTCGCCTTTGGCCATTTGCCTTCATTCTAAGGGCTTATACAAGACTTTTCATTTTTTGCGGCTCCAGACATTTTTGTGTTTTTGGTCCAATACGGCTCTTTCAACAATTTGGGTTGCCGACCCCTGTTATAGACAATACAGGTTTATATCCGTCATGCTGATTGTGCTGACGTCCACTGAAAATGATGAGTTTTGGAAGTAGAAGACAAAATGGGAAGAAGTCATTTATTAAGTTTCTGTCTTGTGTTGTTCTGTTTCTTGTGAAGTCAAATGTTCTGCTTGTACGACACGTAAACGCGTGGTGTTTGGGGGAGGAAGTGGCAGGATTTCCGTTAAGGCAACGAAACTCACAGCTTCTAGAAACATTTGAAACCACATGAAAACAAAAAAAAAAGAGAAAAACCTTTTGTTGTGTGTGTATTTGTGGAAGAGGATGAGGGGGAAGTTATGCAAAGCAAAACCGCACACAGAAAAGAAAAAAAACACATTTATTTTGAGTCATAATCCATTTTGGATTAGCTTACTAATAAGCACTGGTAGCTTCTGGTAAGACTAGACTTTTACCTCTTTAGAGTTCCTGCTACACACGAGTCCTCGGAGTCCGTCCTCCAGTGCCAGTGCTATATTTGGCACTTTTAATGAAACTGATCCTGATCAATGCTGGAATTGAATCCTTTGCCTCGAGCTCCAGCTTTGCAGCAGGTTTCATGAGATTCAGCCAGTTATTTTTTTATCCAGTCTTGTTAACAAAAACAAAAATGGCACAACATGCAGCTACCCAGGTCTGCCATTACAGGAAGAAAAGCTTTAACTTATACAGGAGCTGGAACCTTTGTGAGTTTCAAGGGACAGTAAAAGATTGTGTCATTGTGTCCTTATTTTATCTTCCACTAATAGCAGTGACATTTTGCTAAACATTAAGTTAACACATTTTAATCGAAGGGTTAAAACAAAATCACCACCTCAACCACTCCAAAATGCTGGTAGCTGAGTTAGTAACTCCAAAATGCTGAAAAAATGTCGACCAAAACAGTTGAAATAATTATAACTGCCTCATTAGATGACGTATTAGATGAAGCGTTGCCGGGTTGACGCCTCCCTTCAGGTTTCAGACCTTTAGTTGAGGTGTTATTGTGTTTGATTCCATGTTTCTGCAGGTCAGGTCTGGTGCGCTGGCCACGCTGACATTATACTGAAGGGGGAATAAGAGTATTATTTAAATTTGGGAGTGCTGTCGCCAGTACTCGAATTGTAAAAAAAAATCAGGGGGGATGGTGGATTTTATCATATGGGGACAGATAATTTGTGTTGATTACAAATAATATAATATATTACAAATAATAGCAGTGACCAAAACACCTGCAGAAATACTGCAGGAATGACATAGCAGCAGTTAAATGCAGCCTTCTGTAAGCTTTAAATATCCACTGGGCTTACATCAAATACATCAAAACACAACAATAAAAAACACTTTTCTGAACTTATCAATATGACTCTGTCCTTCACAGGATAAGTAAAATGGATCACTGCAAAAACTCAAAATGTTAACAAGAATATTTGTCTTATTTCTAGTTAAAATGTCTCATTTTAGTAAAAAAATCTCATTACACTTAAAACAAGACTCATCACTGGAAAAAAACAACAATTCTCACCTGTTTCAAGTAGATTTTCACTTAAAATAAGTAGAAAAATCTGCCAGTGGAACAAGATTTTTTTGCTTGTAATAAGAAGATAAGTCTTCTTATTACAAGCAAAAAATAAGTCAGATTTTCCTACTTATTTCAAGTGAAAATTTACCTGGAACAGGTGAGAATTGTCACATTTTTCTGGTGTTATTTTTCTGGTGATGACTCTAAATGTTGAAATAGCAGTAAAACCACATTCATTGATGAAATGACATAAGGGATGGAAAGGGGGATGGCAGTTTTACAGGGGGGATGATTTTGACATTTTTTATTTCAGGGGGGGATGCCATCCTCCCTCATGCACCCTCAACTCCAGTACTGACTATATTGGAATTAAACTAATCATGTCACCTAGCTTTCTCTCAAAAGTACTCTTCAAACTGGAGGCTCCAAACAGCAACTTCAGCTGAAAGAAATGCTCAGAATCTGTATAGTCCACACATACAGTTTGCAGGATTACAGTGAAATGTGTGTCAGTTACTCACATGTTTAAGGCTAAAATGCAATAATTTGAAGATTTGATGATGACATTTGAACCGCTGTGGTCGTAAACATCTGTTTAGCCTCATTTAATTATTATAAGTTGAGAGGTGTGTCCAACTGCTCAGCCCTCGTCTCAGTGCTCTTTTTTTTTTTTATTTCAGCCTCCTGGTCATGAGGATCCTTACGACATGCAAGTGTTTACCTGGAACGCCTTGCCAAATATTTTTCACCGGTTAAACTAAAGGCTGTTTGTCTAACTGCTCGTATCAGAGTCCTGATCCTGTTGAATGACTCAGTGATTCAGAAACATGGCAAGAAATGAACGTAAGCCTATTTTGTAGGTTTTACAGCATGAGATCTTGCAGTGAAGCGTGTCGAGCTTAATCCGTTTATGCGTCAAAAATAAGGAGGAAACGTGTTAAAGAAAAAAATACTTCAATATTTATTTGCGGTATAAACATGTCTTGTGTTGTTTCCATATACACTATACAATACGTCAGGTCAATCATGTTTCTTTCAGTAGACAGAAAGGTGTAAATGCCCCGGTCAACATGCCCCCTTGTTTTTATTCACATACAGATTGCATCTTTAAAAAAAAACAAAAAAACAAAAAAACCCAACTGTTTACAGCACAATACAAAACAGCTATTCAACGTGACTGTGAAGCTGTAACACGATGCAAGATGCATTGTCAAAAAAAAAATCAAAATAAAAAGGAAAATCCCTGAAAATCCTCACTGAGGTAACATTTTTTTTAAAAATCATTCACGTTTACTTCCACTTTGTTTCTCACGCCACCGTCTCTGTCCTCCGCTCCTGTTCGCCCACATCTTTCTCCCATGAGCACTTTCATACCAAGATCTACTGTCGCTACAAGATTTAAGGACACAGAAACACCGGTTCCCGTGATCTAGAAAACTCACAAACAGAGAAAAGGACTTGGTTTCTCGTTCATTGTGACAGAGACACAGAAACACAAGAAAGCAGCTTGAAATCAACCGTGTTCTTTGTAAATAGAAAAACTCCATCCTGAAATATATTTCAATCCTTGGGTGCAAGTGATCCAGTTTCACTTTAAGTGGAATACGATTCCCAAAAAATAAAGGGAAGTCCGTTCAAGCGTGGTAGTATTATTTTCATTTCTGATGCCATCGAAAAAGAGAAACTTTGCATATCAAAAGGCCACAGGAATAGCATCAAGCACATTATATCAAATCATTTTTGGAAAAAAATAACTTGTATTTCTTTAAGCTGGGTGGTATAATTGTCTGTTGTGACAGGCACAGCTCTTGCTGTGTGTGTGAATGTGTGTTTGCGACGGCCTTTGTACGGTTGGACAAACAGGCTCTTCATTTTTGGACACCCCAGGTGAAATATTATTTCAGTCCATAAGCCATACCTAAGCTGAATCTTGTATAATTATGTAGAGTAGATATCGTACAAAAGAAGAAGAATTTAAAAACATTGAGGTCTCAGATGTACAAAATACTGCAAAAAAAGGTGTTCTGATAAATTGCAGAGTAACAAAGACGACCTCGTGTGACCCGTCACGGTAATAAAGACGGCTCTCTGTCTCTTATTATCACCGTGTTCTTTTCCAGATAACGGAGAAACAGTTTTTTTTAGCTTTTTTTTAAACCACACAATGTTTTTTTTTCAAGTGAAATACAAAGAGTATTGAACAGTCAGCATTAGAAAGAAGTTAGAAAGATAATATAAGGCCAGCTAAAACCAACCAACAGATTCGACCGTTGTTCCCGCCTGAAACCCTGTTCTTTTTTTCTGTTCAGACCTCGTCCACATCTGCACCTTGAAAATCTGTTTCTAAAAATATCAGGAATTTTATCTTAAAATACTTGTCCCATGTATTTCTTTACAAGCAGAGGAAACCCCAATGTGCAAGATACCTGGAGTGGAAAAGTCAGATTTATTTGGCAATTTCAGGGTCAACGTAAGAGTCTGACCTTCCCTTTAACACTTGCAACTGAGTGACTCACTGCTTTTTTAGTATGAAGAAGAAAACTTTGGATCGGGAGGCCCAAAGTACCTACAGATGCTCCCTCGCACCCAATTAGATAAGTGCTGTTAAGACTAAAACAGATGCAGAAGTTCAACACATTTCAGGAGTTTCTTGCAGATAAATGGAGCAATATTCCCATCATTTTTCAAACCTAACCTTTTTCTTTGAGTGCTGCAGATGTGGGCGTTGTCTCAGCAATCACCTTGACTACATGCTGTGTGCAGCAGCATTAAAATAAAACAAAAAACAGGCCTCTTTGTTGGTCTTTCCACCTGATAAAGCATCATCCATGTCTATGTTCAAGAGCATACAGCACCCCAGAGTGCTCAGGTATAGAAAATAATATCCATTTGTGTAATATTAGCTTTATTATATATATATATAAATTTTATATTCACGTGTTTATTAATATATCTTTTGTATAATATAGCCAAGGCTTAAGGGTGAATCAACCCAACAAAGCTTTCTTTGATGAAATGGGTGATCCCTACTAAGAAAAAGTAAGTGCAGTCTGTCGTGGAGGCCAGTCCCAGCTCGCAAAACCAGAACACAAAAGCAATGATCACTATTAGTCCTTTTTTGGCAAATTTTAACCTCTGTAAGAAGTCTGAGGGGCCCGTTTATCCAAGTCTTATAAAACACGTTGCCCAAAAAGTGAACTCTTGCCTTCGAGCCCTGATCTGCCTCAAGCCCTCACTGAAAAGTCTTCAGGAAGCAAAAGTCAGAGCTGGTAGAAACCAGTTTTGGCCCGAACATACTTGCGTGATAACTGTCGTGATGTCATAATCGAGGAAGTTCAGAGTTTAGTTTCAAACTGAAATGAAACAAGTGACTCAGATACTGAGAACAGCTGCTGGAAACATTGGTACTTTTTCTTAGGTGTCCGAATGAACAGTCATAAGGTGAATTTAGGAGGAACTGGGAACTACAGTTTAACAAAACAAACAGTCGTTTCACACCAACCACAGTTCAGCTGGTTTCTAAGGCCACGTTTACACAGAGTTTTGTATTTACAAAAACGGATATTTCCCCCTCTACGTTTTGAAAAATATCCTCGTTTACACGAACCCGGATAAATACGCTGTTAAGGTGCAATGAGCAGCCAAACCTACAGGGGGCAGTGTAACGAGAAGCGTAAAGTCATGCTAGCCAATCAGAATCCTGGAAAAAAAACGTCAACAAATGACACGTGTGAAGCCTGAATAATATGGTTCCGCGTTAAATCTACGGCGTAGCCTACGTACGGTGCGCGTCTCCGCGTACCCTACGCCGTAGGCTCTGCGTTGGTGTAACGCGGAACCATAAATCAGCCTTGACTGCCAGTTACTTCCAAGACGGAACGAGAGTCTTTCGTTTGGAGTCACACTTTTAAGTAGGGGTGAGCAAAAATATCGATACGGCAATATATCGCGATACATAGTCTCCCGATACGATATTCAACATATGTATCGCGATATATTGCCGTATCAATATTTTTGCCCACCCCTAGCTGTACTGTATTTTTGTGATTTCAATTTCAGTGTGGGTGAGACACTGCATTTTATTTGGAGTATTTTGTATCTAAGAATAATGCACACTGCACTTTTTATTGTGTTTCAGTGTGTTTTTTCATGCAAATATGTTGCATATTAAAATGGAAAGTTTGAATTACATTGTTTTGACTCAGTCTGTCCAATGAATTATCACTATCATCTGATGTACATATATACAACTTGGATTTTAAGACATGTAATGCATTTTTAAATTTTTCGGTGGACTATATAGAATATCGCGATATATCGGGATATATCGCATAATCGGGATATCGCAATATTGTATCGTATCGTGGCTCAAGTATCGTGATGCGTATCGTATCGTGAGGTCCTTCCCAATACCCACCACTGCTTTTAAGTGTGACTTTAGAATATAAAACAGGTAAAATACAAGAAAATATTGACGGTGGCCGAACAAATTGTAAACACAGGTCGCAGAAATGATGCTGGTGACGCTTCTGTTGCATAATGTGACGTTTCTGAAGCCTAAATCTCCGTTTCCCTCCGTTTACAAGCAACTGTGAAAACTGAGTTTTTGAAAATCTCCACTTTGGCCGGAATTTTCAGAAATTATCGTTTTTTTTTTGGTGACTTTGAGCTTCGTTTTCGTGTAAACGAACAGCCAAAACGCATGAAAACGCCACCGTTTTTGCTCCGTGTAAACGGGGCCTAAGTCGTTCCCTGCCATTTTAACCCGGGGATCCTGAAGCTCAGCTCATAGTTCCTGCTCCCTCCCCGTCCCGTTGTGCAGCTGTTAGGACTTGTCGCAGCCTGGGACTGGCCTCTCCTCTGTCCACTCCACCCGCTCTGAATGTCTCTTTATCTGCCTGCTTCCAGCACTGGCTTCAAGTGCCAGCAAGTCAATGGCTATGCCACTGTGCAAACTGCATTAGGTCATTAAAAAAGGAGAAAAAAAAAAACTTCAACACCCATTCCCTTTTTTTTTTTTTAGTTTTACAATCTCTTAAGCCATTAGTGGATTGAATTACTTCGTTTTTGGACAAAGACAAAATTTTTCTATGCGTATATGTTTATATAAGGTATAGATCTGTGCGTAAATGTACATAAAAATATACAAAAATGCATGTGGACATACTGACTTTGTTAAGGACTGCTCATACATTTTCTGCTACGTACGTTTACATACATACTTTGTGTTTGTGTGTGTGTGTGTGTGTGTGTGTAAGTGTTAATTCCTTGGTTTTTAAAAACTCTACATTCAGTAGAGTGAGATTTTGAGTAAATCCCAGATTCTCCACTTGGCACCAGTCAGCTCAGCTTGTGAGCCGAGGCGGAAAAACAGAGAGGACGCTGTCATCTCTTAAATCGAGTGCTGCAGATTTCCCGTGTTTCCTATCTTTGCATGAAGCTGTCTGTCCTCCTGGGGTCGTTTCAGTTTTTCACTCAGTTAAGTACATTGCCTTGTTCTTCACAACAAGACAGGCTGATCAGGGATCTCGGATCCTCGATTTGAATCAATGCAAATGACGACTCAATCTTAAGCCCAGTGTTCCGTCCCCTCTCCGAGTTAAACTCTCCTTACATCTCCTTAAACGTGGCATTCGTGACCCATCCTGTCGCTCTCAGTGCCGCTCTGTGGCAAAGGCTCTAAGACAAGACCCTCCGGAGGCTAAAACATTCATTAAAACTGGCTGCTCTCCTCCAGTGCAGCTGCTCGTTACCGTGGTAACAACTCCACCTTGACTCCTCGCTCTTCTTTTAAAGAGGGCACAGTCTTAAGTCTTGTTTTCATGTGGACTCCAGCGTGTCCAGCTGAAAGACGTTATGATTGGTCGGGGTGGTGAAGAAGAGCTGGTCGTGCGGCGGGGAGGTGGAGTGGTTGTCGCAGGGACTGTTGAGGCCCAGAGTCCGTTCGAAGTCCAGGAGCTGGCCCATGAAGTTGAAGTTGGGAGAAATGTTTGACTTTTTCCGCTTGACAAAGTCGTACGCGTCGTTGAGCGACAGGTTGAGCTTCTGCATAAGGTAGGCGACGGTGACGGTGACCGAGCGGCTGATCCCCGCCAGACAGTGGACCAGGATGCCACACTTTTTGGACCGCGCCTCGTCTGGAGGAGGAGACGGAGGATGGGAGGAAGAATGAATGACAAGATAAGAGAAGAAAGCATGAGAGAAGCGATTAGATTACAGCGAAATTCACGGTGTCACTCACAAACCTGGCTATTTCAATTATTTTAGAAAAAAAATGAATTGATTGGTTTGTAATAACATGATATATTGCTCTGTATTATACAGTATGATTAAAAGTACTGTATTTTCTGGACTATAAGACGCACCTGCATATAAGCCGCACCCGCTCTATTTAAAAAAAAAAAAAAGATATGCAAGCCGCAGATATTTATGTTGTTAGATTAGATATTTACTGCATGTACAGAATGATTTTGAAGTGTAAATGATGTACATGTTTGTACCTAAATAGATCCTTTCCTAACAGTGTCTTTTAACACGGCAGCAACTTTGCTGATTAAAACGGGACAGAACCAAGAGAAAATAACCGGTATTTATTTATCTGTTTATCTGTTTGAAATCTGCTTCTACCTACTTTTATCTGCTAAAGAAGAAGTATTGTATTCTTCTTTGCATTTATTTTGTCTTACTTTTGATTCTAATTCCGGTTAGAGCGCCCCGAGCGGTGGAAGAAAAATCCACAGAATAGCCGCACCTTTGTATAAGCTGCATGATTTATGAAAAAAGTAGCGGCTTATAGTCCAGAAAATACGGTATATAAATTACTCTAATTAAAATTGGGAAATAAATCAAAAATCGTCGTTTACTACAATATAAACACGTATACAAATACAACCACAGATGTAGGACTAAACCAAATGCTTTGACCGTTGCCATGGTAATCAAACGCTGATTTTGTTTTCCAGCGTTCTCCCTTTTCAAAACATCAGAAATGCCTTAGCAGATTAATCCTGAAGAGGAAATGAAAAAACTAAATAATAGTAATTGAATGTTTAATTTTGCATTACTGGTACTGACACTAGGGCAGTGATTCGTGGCCACATGACAGGACTAAAATAGATAAAAAAACACACTAGTGAGATGGAGAAACAAATCCATGTCACAAAGATATATCACAATTCTTTGAGTTTTATTAACAAGTTGCACTACATGGCACCAATATCTGTACTGCCCCAGCATTGTTGGTTCTCTTAACGGCATATAGAGTAGAAATGGGCGGTACGGACTAAAAAATGTATCACGATAATTTTTGGCATTTATCCCGATAACGATAAAAATGACGATTAAAAAAATACCAATTCAACTCCATCTTTGCAACTATAAATCTATCTCGCTCTCAGATCCGCCATGTTTGTTACACAAAAACGTATCAACAGGAATTTATCCTTCTTTCTTTCTTTCTTTCTTTCTTTCTTTCTTTCTTTCTTTCTTTCTTTCTTTCTTTCTTTCTTTCTTTCTTTCTTTCTTTCTTTCTTTCTTTCTTTCTTTCTTTCAGGCCTTCCTCCTGCTCTCTCCTTCCTTCTTCCCTTCCTCTTTTCTCCCTTCCTTCCTCCTTTCCTTGTTTTCTCCCTTCCTTCTCCCCTTTCCTTCCTTCCTTCCTTCCTTCCTTCCTTCCTTCCTTCCTTCCTTCCTTCCTTCCTTCCTTCCTTCCTTCCTTCCTTCCTTCCTTCCTTCCTTCCTTCACGTACGTTGTGCGTGGATTTAACACAGAACCATAAATCAGTTTTACACAAAAACGTCATCAACGGGAATTTATCGTTTTTAGCGCGAGATGAAAAATTCTTACCGTGGGGAATTTTTTTGACGGTTTATCGTGAACGGTAAAATATCGCCCATTCCTAATATAGAGTATCGCCTTTAAAACAATTAAAATATATAGATTCGGTGCTGAAGGGTTGGTAGTTGTACAAACGTGGGACGAGCCTATACTCAACTGGAGCTGACAACGTTAAAAACGCAAAAAAGGCATGTGACTCCCGCTGTTGATGTGTTAACTTTTGTTGATGTTGTGAATGCATTGAAGAGTTAACAAATAGAAGACTGTTACCATGGTTACTTATTACATAATTAAGTTCAGTCTCCCTAAAGTAAAAACAAAAACAGTCTAAGCAAAGCAAAAGTGCTGCCTGGACAGAGACGGAGGGGTCTGAGGTCATAAACACTCGTAGACATGACCCAATCTTGATGTTTCCATGGCGATGCTGCAAAGGGTGTCACGTTTTCCATCAACGCTGATCTAAACTGGCACCCATAAAACATCTGCCTCCGCGAACAGATGCTCGCCTGCATCCTTTATCAATGAAGACCAAAGCCTGGCGTTAGTGAGTTCTGTCTTTCTTGCAGGTGCTTTTTGTAACAGTAACGGTAACTGGGACAGCGCTGGTGAAATGACACAGAAAACTATTTATATTCCATGAACTGTGATTCACCGTAGTTCATTACTTCTGATGGTCGACTGGTGATAATATTTACACGTGCCATGAATATGTAACTGTTACATGACTCCTTTGATGAGAACAACACAATTATGCATCAGCTCCGATTGTGACATCAGAGACTTAATGTTTCCTTGCAAATATGATTGATTATTAGATGCATATTATTGGCTGATTGGGTAACGTATTGCGTCACGCACGCGTCACTTCCTGGTGTTGCGGTCTGTGCTGCTGCCGTCTTACGGCGTTTGCAGGCTCAGATCTCTCCCGACTTTTTATCTAAAACTTAGACTGTTTTCTGGTAAAATAGCACTATATCTGGTACATTACTGTCTTTATTTCAACACTCGCTCATTTTCTCTTCCGTAACTTTCACTGTCACCAATCACCGATACATTTTCTGTCCGTTAGCCTCCGTTAGCATCTTAGCATGGCCGCTCCGGCTCCCACCGCTTCACCTCTTTCCTGCTCAGTGTGTGAAATGTTTAGTTATTCCTCTGCCTCCTTTAGTGAAGACGGTAAGTGCTTAAAGTGTAGCTTATTTGCAGGGCTGGAGGCGAGGCTCAGTCAGTTAGAGGTCCGGTTCGGCCAACTAAACCATAGTCCAAGAGCCTCCTCAGCTAACCAGGCTAAGCTAGCGGCGGACCGGCCCGTAGCAGCTGAGCGTAACCGCTCCCCTGCAGCTCCCGAGCAGCCGGCCAGGCAGGGCAGCTGGGTGACGGTTCGGAGGAAGACTAGTCTTAAAGGGCTCACAGAACACCACCACCCGCTTCATTTGTCTAACCGTTTTTCCCCACTCAGCGACACATCTGTTGAGAAACAGACCCTGGTGATTGGAGACTCTATTGTGAGACATGTGAAGCCGACTCCAGAGACCTTAGTTAGGTGTATCCCGGGGGCCAGAGCGGGCGACATAGAAGCAAATTTGAAGCTACTGGCAAAGGGTAATCGTAAATATGGTAAAGTTATCATCAATGTCGGAGCTAATGACTCCCGTCTTCGCCAATCGGAAGTAACCAGAATGAATATTGTCTCGGTGTGTAACTTCGCCAAGACCATGTCGGACTCTGTAGGTTTTTCTGGCCCCCTCCCCAATCTGACCAGCGATGACATGTTTAGTCGCATGCTCTCGCTCCGCCGCTGGTTGTCTCAGTGGTGTTCAGAAAACGACGTGGACTTTATTGACAACTGGGAGACATTCTGGGGAAAGCCCGGTCTGATTAGAAGGGACGGCATTCATCCCACCCGGGATGGTGCAGCTCTTATGTCTAGAAATCTGGCCAATGTTGTTAGACACTCCCCCTGACAATGCAGGGTCCAGGCCAGGATACAGAGCTGTAGTTTAACAGGGCTGGAGGCGAGGCTTAGTCAGTTAGAGGTCCGGTTTGGCCAACTAGACCATAGTCCGATAGAATCCTCTGCGGACCGGCCCGTAGCAGCTGAGCGTAACCGCTCCCCTGCAGCTCCCCGGCAGCCGGCCAGGCAGGGCAGCTGGGTGACGGTTCGGAGGAAGGGTAGTCTTAAAGGGCTCACAGAACACCACCACCCGCTTCATGTGTCTAACCGTTTTTCCCCACTCAGCGACACATCTGTTGCTTCTCAAGGACCAACGCCTGCCAACAAAACTGTAGGATTGCATTATGTAATTAGCGACTCTAAAACTGTAGGATTACATGATATTGGCGACTCTGGCCAGGTGCCTAGCAAAATAGAAGTGGTTGCAGTTCCCCGCCCTCCAAAAGTTCACCAGGTGCAGCGTTATAGAGGCGTTAACCAAGATAACCTTGTAAAAATTAAAACCAATGTACATTTGGTACCAATTACAGACCTAAAAATTAGATGCGGACTACTAAATATACGATCATTAAGCTCTAAGTCTCTGTTAGTAAATGATATAATTACAGAGAGCAGGAGTGATATTTTCTGCTTAACAGAAACATGGTTACAGGAGGAAGAGTATGTTAGTTTGAATGAATCAACTCCGCCCGGCTACTTTAATCATCACATTCCTAGAAGCACGGGCCGAGGCGGAGGAGTCGCAGCAATTTATAACTCCGGTCTCGAAACAAAAATTGAACCTAAGTGCAACTATAATACATTTGAAAGCCTCATGCTTGGTCTGAAATTTCCGAGCCGGAAATCAGAGAAGCCAGTTGTGTTAGTGGTAGTGTACCGGCCCCCTGCTGGTGCGTATCTGGAGTTTTTGTCTGAATTTTCAGATTTCCTTTCTGGATTATTGATCAGCACAGATAAATTCATCATAGTGGGTGATTTTAACATTCATATGGATGTTGAAAGCGATAATCTTAAATTAGCCTTCGATTCTCTTCTAGAATCAATGGGTATCTCACAAAAAGTGGATAAACCGACGCACTGTTTTAATCATACTCTCGATCTCGTTCTCACCTACGGTGTTGAAACTGATGGTCTGTTGGTGTCACCTGTAAACTCCCTTTTATCCGACCATTACTTAATAACGTTTGAATTTAATTTTGTTGATGTTGAAGTGCAAAATAGGAGGTATTATTTTAGCAGATGTTTGTCTGATGAAGTTATTGTTAAATTTAGGGAGGCCATTGCTTATCTTACGACAGTGCGAAATAGTGATGTAGTCGAGGCCAGTGACCTGGGTTCTACCTCTGCAGATGTTGATTTCCTTGCTAGTAACACTGCTGATTTGTTGCATTCAGCTTTAGATGAAGTTGCTCCTTTGAAAAGGAGGGTTTCTAGCCACAGGAGCTTAACTCCCTGGTATAATTCAGATATCCGCATGTTGAAACAAAACGTGCGTAAAATGGAAAGGAAGTGGTACTCTTGTAGGTCTGTAGACTCTCATCGTGAATGGAAAGATATTCTAATAGTATATAAAAAAGCCATTCGCAAAGCCAGAACAGCTTATTATTCAACGTTGATAGAGGATAACAAAAGTAACCCACGTTTTCTGTTCAGCACTGTAGCCAGGCTGACAAAGAGTCACAACTCTGTTGAGTCGTGCATTCCTGCAGCTCTCAGTAGTGAGGACTTTATGGGCTTCTTCAACAGTAAAATCGCGAGAATTAGAGAAGAAATCAACCAGCCGGTTGTAGGTGTTTCTTCAGCTTTAGCGACTTCCCTAGGCTCTGACTTGTCTCTAGACTGTTTTGATCCTATAGACCTCCCTGAGCTGACTTCACTCGTTAATAGAGCTAAGTCAACCACATGTATGTTAGACCCCATCCCGACTCGACTATTCAAACATATTTTTTCTCTTATTGGTACGACAATACTGGACCAAATTAACTTATCCCTAAGTTTAGGATATGTACCACAGGTTTTCAAAGTGGCAGTAATTAAACCTTTACTTAAAAAACCTTCTCTTGACCCAGACACCTTAGCTAATTATAGACCAATTTCCAACCTTCCATTTGTGTCTAAAATTCTGGAAAAGGCAGTTTCAAGCCAGTTATGTGACTATTTGTATAGAAATGATCTGTTTGAAGTCTTTCAGTCAGGGTTCAGAATGCATCATAGCACAGAGACAGCACTTGTTCGAGTCACGAATGACCTCCTTATGGCCTCAGATAAGGGATTAGTGTCCATACTGGTTCTACTGGACCTCAGTGCTGCTTTTGACACTATAGATCATGGCATTTTACTGCACAGGTTAGAGCATGTTGTTGGGATTAAAGGGACAGCTCTATGTTGGTTTAAATCATACCTATCTGACAGGTTCCAGTTTGTTCATGTACATGAGGTTTCTTCAGAACAGTCAAGGGTCTGTTATGGTGTTCCGCAGGGTTCAGTGCTAGGGCCAATCTTGTTCAGTTTATACATGCAACCGTTGGGAAGTATAATCCAGAATCACGGCATACAATTTCATTGTTATGCTGATGATACGCAGCTCTATTTGTCTATGAAGCCGGATGAAACAGAACCGTTAGTTAAACTTCAGGCATGTCTTAGGGACATCAAGGACTGGATGTCCAGAAATTTCCTGCTTCTAAATTCAGATAAAACAGAGGTTATCATTCTTGGTCCAGAGCATCTTAGGAAGGGATTAGATGGTGTTGCGATGGCTTCCAGTGCAACTGTGAGAAATCTTGGTGTTATTTTCGATCAGGATTTGTCGTTTAAACCATATGTCAATCAGGTTTGTAAAATAGCCTTTTTCCATCTCCGTAATATTGCAAAGATTAGGAAGATCCTCTCACAGAGTGATGCAGAAAAACTAGTTCATGCGTTTGTATCTTCTAGACTAGATTACTGTAATGTGTTGTTAGCAGGATGTCCAAGTAATTTGCTGAATAGGCTCCAGCTGATCCAAAATGCAGCAGCACGAGTACTGACAGGAATTAACAGGAGAGACCACGTCTCTCCAGTGTTAGCGTCGCTCCATTGGTTACCCGTAAAATTCAGAATCCAATTTAAAATTTTATTACTTGCGTATAAAGCCCAAAACGGCTTAGCTCCGCATTATTTGCAAGACCTGATAGTGCCTTATGTTCCTGTCAGAGCTCTCCGTTCTCAGAGTGCAGGTTTACTCGTAGTTCCTAGAGTATCTAAATGTAGATTTGGAGGGCGGGCGTTCTGCTATCAGGCGCCACTACTATGGAACCAACTTCCAATCTGGGTTAAGGGGGCTGACACCACCTCCACCTTTAAAACTAAACTTAAAACATTTCTGTTTAGTAAAGCCTATAGTTAGTGTTTAGTAAACCTCTAGCTGGTGTTGGTAAATCTCTAGGTAGTGTAAACTTTAGTGTGTCAGAGTCGCTCCTGTGGTTTCTTGTGCTGGCCCCCCCTTCTCCTCCCTTTTCTCTCTTTTGTCCATGTTGCAGCATCCTTTGCCGGACACCGGAACCTGCAGTGTGGGAGTGAGGGGGGCAGGGTAACGGCCCCTTTTGGGCGGGGGAGAATGTTCGTCCCTCAAGACTCCTCTCCCTGGCCCTGCCCCTTCTCAACCTTTCCCCGACCCTGCACCCCAACCTGGGACTTGATGATTGGGCCGGAGCTTCGGGAGCTGCGTGCTGGCCTGCGGTCCCCACCCCTGGTCATCCCGTTGCTGGCCCCCCCTTCTCCTCCCTTTTCTCTCTTTTGTCCTGCAGGTGGCCGTGGGTGGCTTGTAGCTTGCATTACGGAGCACAAGTCTTTTCCTGACCCTGCACCCCAACCTGGGACTTGCTGATTGGGCCGGAGCTTCGGGAGCTGTGTGCTGGCCTGCGGTCCCCACCCCCGGTCATCCCGTTGCTGCTTCCACCTGCCTGCTGTGCTGTTGCCGTCCCTGACCCACCAGTCTGGCCCTCGGCAGGAGGGTCCCCCCTGATGAGCCTGGTCCTGCTCAAGGTTTCTTCCCTCCTAAAGGGGAGTTTTTCCTTGCCACTGTTTGGCTTAAGGTTTTTCTCCCACTAGGGGAGTTTTTACCTGCCATTGTTTATGTAATAACTGCTCGGGGGTCATGTTCTGGGTATGGGTCTCTGTAAAGCGTCTAGAGACAACTCTGTTGTATTAGACGCTATATAAATAAAATTGAATTGAATTATTGCTACATCACACTTTTATTTCTAAGTCAGTGTGGCTTTTTTCAATGACAAACAGACCTAATTCATTCTGCTTTCCAGCTTCTCTGTCCAAAGAAAACGAATAAAAAAAGTAAATCTCTCATTATTATGCAGCTGCATCTGTCCACCTATCAGTTTCGAGCGCTTGCATCTCTGCAGGCCATTAGAGCGAGAGCTAAACGCTGCCTTCTTCCCTCTTGGTCTTTCATCCTCTTTTTACTCTCTCTGCCTACATCTCTTGTTGTAGGATTGAGGTCAGTTGGCTCACAAGCTCAGGCTGCCAAGCCCATGCCAAATTAAATTTATATGGGATATGTGCTCACTTCCCACAATACAAAAAAAAAAAAAAAAAGATTTAAAAAAATCCTTCTGTGGAGAATCTAACCGAACTTTACAAGGCTAAGAAGTCAAACGAGTAGCTGGCAGTTAATCTTCTTGAACTGATCTGTTGGCTGAACAGCATTACATCACTGCACTTGCGGTGTAATTATGCAATAATGCAGGAATCTATAAAGCTGCTGGAGTGCCAGGAAAGAAAAACAAAAACATGAAAGACGTTCCAACAACAATATATAGATGTTGGAGTAATTTTCAGCTTTCAGTAACATCTGGGTCTCCTTTACCCATAATTGGTTCGTTGTAACGTAAAGGATTTGAAGTAATTCCTCTTAGAGCCAGACAGACAGCTCACTTTAACATCTGCATACCCTAAATCTGGCACGATCCCGTGCTCTGCCATATGTCACACTTCCTCCCACCTACGCAGAATCATAACTCTTAAAAAAGGTGGTCTGGACAACATAAGACGAGACCTCTGACACTGACTCATCAAAGACGGCCTTCATTCATCCCCCGGGACTTAAGGGAATGATGGGAGTGATGGGAATGACTGACAACAATAATAATCATCTTTCAAGGCTAAAATCATCCATTCAACCCTACTTTCAAAGAACCCATTTCCATGTTTTATTCAAAATCTTTTTTATTTTAAATTCTAATAGCCTGCATGTGGCTTTTTAAAGCATGTTTTTATTTCAAACAAATTCCCATAAAGGGACAGGTGACAGGGAGGGGGGTTATAATTTAAGAGGAAAATATAATTTCAAAAAACAATGTTTTCATTCTAAAAGGAAAAGCATGTGTATCTCAGTTGTTGGAGTGGATTTATGGAATGGGTTGGGTGATGGGTTGAAGCAATGTACAAATATAAATCAATTTAAAAAAACGCTACAAAAAGGAAGTTCTGGGAAGTTATTTGGTTGAGGAGTTATGTTAAGGCAATATTGTGTTTGTTAGCTTGTTAGGTGCAAAGGTACAACCAATGGGAAAATCGGTAGCCTAATAAGTAAATTGCAGCTAGTGATGCACCGATTGTTCGGTAACCGAAATTGTTCGGCCGAAAATGGCAAAAAAACACTTTCGGTGTTCGGTGGAATAAGTGGGAAAAAAAACGAACAATTAATAACGGCGTTGTAATATAAATAGACTGGCCGCTCCGTAACTGTTGCGCACCACATAAATAGTTGGCCAACCAAAAACTAACCACATAAGAATTTTACCTAACATTCACCAGCAGGTGGAACCAAAACAACATAAATCAATCTATTACAGGTGCGTTTAGATGACGAAATCAAACAGTGAAGAGCGTGGAGTGAAGTGGTGCGGTGCAAACATGTCAGCAGTGTGGAAGTATTTTAGAGTGGCAAAGAATAAAACAAGAATGGCTGTTTGCAATGAATGTTCTGCTCAAATATCTAGAGGGGGCACATCTGCAAAGTCTTTCAGCTACAAGTTTGATTTATCATTTGAAATGATAAAAAACCCTGAGCGCTTTAATGCATTTTTATTGTTTTAAGGCCTGTGTTACAATGTGCAGTAAGTTAAGCCTAACGTAAGCTCAAAGATGGCCAAAAAATGTATTTTGCTAATTTATTTATTTTAAGTTATTGTTCTTTGCTGGTATAATGTCTGCTGGAATATTTAAGAAATGCTGGGAAATTAAAAAATGTTCAGTTTTTTATGTTCAATAAATGTTTTCTACCTTGTAATTTTGTAAAATATATTTTTCTTTTAAAAGCATGCCTAAATCAAATTTATTTGATTTATGCAATGGTGAAAAAATTGGCAAAATAAATGAAAAACTGCGAAGAACCATGTTCGGTATTGTTCGGTATTCGGCCAAGTGTTTATTATTATTTTCGGTTTCGGTCACAAATTTTCATTTCGGTGCATCACTAATTGCAGCTATTTATTATTAATATTTATGTTCAATTTATGATAGAGGTAACAAAGGGGCAGGGTTAAATAAGTTTTACTTCTACCTGCTCCTTTTCGGACACTGTTTTTTTTTCTGTATGTTTTGAATTTGTTTTAAAATGTTATATTTTTTTCCTTATGTGTTCGAAATAAACAATTCAATCAATCAATCAATCAAAAAAAGGTTCTCAAAAACTATATATGTGAGGAATATTTTCCTCACGTATATTTGTAATTTCCTGATATGTTTAATATCTTTTGGAATCATATTATTTGGCATAAGTTTTAAAAAGAGTTAACTACGTGTATGCTTTAAATATCTATAGCTTTTAGAAGAAAATGAGGCCTTAGACTTGGTCAAAACGAATCAAAATTGTTACGCTGCTTTCATCAAAACCTCTGATGAGTATAAAAGCATAATTTTCAGTGAAAGTGAAGTTTTCGTACACATTTCCATGTTTTATTCAAAACTTTTTGATTTTAAATTCTAATAGCCTGCATGTGGCTTTTTAAAGCATGTTTTTATTTGGAACAAATTCCCATAAAGGTTCTCAAAAACTATATATGTGAGGAATATTTTCCTCACGTATATGAAGCTTTTTCTTTTGTAATTTCCTGATATGTTTAATATCTTTTGGAATCATATTATTTGGCAGAAGTTTTAAAAAGAGTTAACTGGTGTATGCTTTAGATATCTATAGCTTTTAGAAAGAATTAGGCCTTGGACTTGGTCAAAACGAATCAAAATTGTTACGCTGCTTTCATCAAAACCTCTGATGAGTATAAAAGCTAATGTTCAGTGAAAGTGAAGTTTTTGTACACATTTCCATGAATGGGTTTGAGTCCAGACCTGTATTATTATTACACTGCAGATGATTGAATAACAACCTCCACTTACCAATAAATGAAATGGCCTCCGGGAAAAACTGTGAGAGGTTTTGGCTCCAGTGATCGGAGATGGGGATCTGTTTGTACTTGAAATCCCCCTCGTGCTCGAACATGTTGGGCAGGTTGGGCGTCACGTTGAGGATGTATTTGATGTTGTACTTGCTGAGCACATCCAGGTTGGTGGAGTCTTTGGCACAGCCCAGGTAAAGGTACGGCAGGATTTGGACGGGGAAGGCCGGCTGGTTGTTGGGCAGCGGGCTGCCCTCCGACTCGGTGGCGCTGCCCGGCTCGCGGTCCGACTCCCCGTCCGAGCAGTCGGAGCTGATGCGGAGCCCGCCCAGACCCAGGACGGACGCCGGCGGGGAGCTGCTGGGACACGAGCAGTCCAGATTGGTCTCGCAGTGTTCGGGGTACTCGGACTGGAACTTGTTGAAGCCCCCTGGAGGAAACAGAGAAGAGAGGAGACCATAAACATCTCATTCATGCTCGGGTGTTAGTATCATTAGTGCCAATAAAATGTCAATAAATATCCATGACAGTTGAATTACCAGGAATGGGCGATATTTTACCGTTCATGATAAACCGTCAAAAAAATTCCCCACGGTAAGAATTTGTCTCGCGGTAAAAACCATAAATTCCCGTTGATGATGTTTTTGTGTAAAGATGATTTATGGTTCTGTGTTAAATCCACGCACAACGTACGGGAAGGAAGGAAGGAAGGAAGGAAGGAAGGAAGGAAGGAAGGAAGGAAGGAAGGAAGGAAGGAAGGGAAAAAAGGAGGGAGGAAGGAAGGGAAAAGAGAGCAGGAGGAAAGAAGGAAGGAAGGAAGGAAGGAAAGGGGAGAAGGAAGGGAAAAAACAAGGAAAGGAGGAAGGAAGGAAGGAAGGAAGGAAGGAAGGAAGGAAGGAAGGAAGGAAGGAAGGAAGGAAGGAAGGAAGGAAGGAAGGGAAAAAAGGAGGGAGGAAGGAAGGGAAAAGAGAGCAGGAGGAAAGAAGGAAGGAAGGAAGGAAGGAAGGAAGGAAAGGGGAGAAGGAAGGGAGAAAACAAGGAAAGGAGGAAGGAAGGAAGGAAGGAAGGAAGGAAGGAAGGAAGGAAGGAAGGAAGGAAGGAAGGAAGGGAAAAAAGGAGGGAGGAAGGAAGGGAAAAGAGAGCAGGAGGAAAGAAGGAAGGAAGGAAGGAAGGAAGGAAGGAAGGAAGGAAGGAAAGGGGAGAAGGAAGGGAGAAAACAAGGAAAGGAGGAAGGAAGGGAGAAAAGAGGAAGGGAAGAAGGAAGGAAGGGAAAAAAGGAGGGAGGAAGGAAGGAAGGAAGGAAGGAAGGAAGGAAGGAAGGAAGGAAGGAAGGAAGGAAGGAAGGAAATGAGCCTGAAAGAAAGAAAGAAAGAAAGAAAGAAAGAGAGAAAGAAAGAAAGAAAGAAAGAAAGAAAGAAAGAAAGAAAGTTAAATCCACAACGTACGTGAAGGAAGGAAGGAAAGAAGGAAGGAAAGGGGAGAAGGAAGGGAGAAAACAAGGAAAGGAGGAAGGAAGGGAGAAAAGAGGAAGGGAAGAAGGAAGGAAGGGAAAAAAGGAGGGAGGAAGGAAGGAAGGAAGGAAGGAAGGAAGGAAGGAAGGAAGGAAGGAAGGAAGGAAGGAAGGAAATGAGCCTGAAAGAAAGAAAGAAAGAAAGAAAGAAAGAGAGAAAGAAAGAAAGAAAGAAAGAAAGAAAGAAAGAAAGAAAGTTAAATCCACAACGTACGTGAAGGAAGGAAGGAAAGAAGGAAGGAAAGGGGAGAAGGAAGGGAGAAAACAAGGAAAGGAGGAAGGAAGGGAGAAAAGAGGAAGGGAAGAAGGAAGAAGAGAGCAGGAGGAAAGAAGGAAGGAAGGGAAAAAAGGAGGGAGGAAGGAAGGAAGGAAGGAAGGAAGGAAGGAAGGAAGGAAGGAAGGAAGGAAGGAAAGAAATGAGCCTGAAAGAAAGAAAGAAAGAAAGAAAGAAAGAAAGAAAGAAAGAAAGAAAGAAAGAAAGAAAGAAAGAAAGAAAGAAAGAAAGAAAGAAAGAAAGAAAGAAAGAAAGAAAGAAAGAAGGATTAATTCCCGTCGATGACGTTTTTGTGTAACAAACATGGCGGATGCCAGAAATTATCGTGATACATTTTTTAGTCCATACCGCCAAACCCTAATTCATGCTCGGTGTTATTATCATTAGTGGCAATAAATATCAATAAATATCCATGACAGTTGAATTACACAGCAGGATCAAGGCCATGGAGGACAAGAAATGAACATTTTGTTGACAATAATGTAGTAATGAAATACTTTAGAGTCTAAAGTATTTCTTTGTTTCTTCCTTTGTTTTTTGGGAATCGTATTCCACTTAAAGTGAAACAAAAAAACGTGGACTGGATCACTTGCATCCAAGGACAGAAATATATTTCAGGATGGAGTTTTTCTATTTACAAAGAACACGGTTGATTTCAAGCTGCTTTCTTGTGTTTCTGTGTCTCTGTCACAATGAACGAGAAACCAAGTCCTTTTTCTCTGTTTGTGAGTTTTCTAGATCGCAGGAACTGGTGTTTCTGTGTCCTTAAATCTTGTAGCGACAGTAGATCTTGGTATGAAAGTGCTCATGGGAGAAAGATGTGGGCGAACAGGAGCGGAGGACAGAGACGGTGGCGTGAGAAACAAAGTGATTTTAAAAAAAATGTTACCTCAGTGAGGATTTTCAGGGATTTTCCTTTTCCTTTTTTTTTTGACAATGCATCTTGCATCGTGTTACAGCTTCACAGTCACGTTGAATAACGTTTTGTATTGTGCTGTAAAAAGTTTTTTTTTTTTTTAAAAGATGGAATCTGTATGTGAATAAAATCAAGGGGGCATGTTGGCCGGGTGTTCTGCCAATTTCTGCTCCCTGCCGAGAAATGCTACTTTGTGGTTCTGCGCATGCGCGCCGTCAATTTTCAAAGTTTGCATAATGTCTTGCACGATGTAAAATGGATAATATGGGATGTTGAGTATTTGATACTTCAAAATAAACGACCCATGACATGAATTGCATTACACTTTGTGAACATTATACGATAAAGAGAAAAAAAAAAACAATTATATTGCTTTATTTGATATTCATTCAGTCATTGGCCTTTATTTAACCATGGTAGGTCATTAATAACACATTCTTATTTACAATGACGGCCTGGCGAGAGACAAGGAAGTGGTTTAGGGAGTAAAACAGTAAAATTGTAGCTCTACAAAGGTAGAAAACCATTAGGGAGCATTTTTTGGCAAAGCAGCAAAAAATGGCAGAACACCGGGGCATTTACACCTTTCTGTCTACTGAAAGAAACATGATTGACCTGATTGACGTATTGTATAGTCAGTATTCGAGTTGTAAAAAAAAAATCAGGGGGGATGGTGGATTTTATCATATGGGGACAGATAATTTGTGCTGATTACAAATATTATAATATATTACAAATAATAGCAGTGACCAAAACACCTGCAGAAATACTACAGGAATGACATAGCAGCAGTTAAATGCAGCCTTCTGTAAGCTTTAAATATCCACTGGGCTTACATCAAATACATCAAAACACAACAATAAAAAAAAGTTTTCTGAACTTCTGTCCTTCACAGGATAAGTAAAATGGATCACTGCAAAAACCCAAAATCTTAACAAGAATATTTGTCTTATTTCTAGTTAAAATGTCTCATTTTAGTAAAAAAAAATCTCATTACACTTAAAACAAGACTCATCACTGGAAAAAACAACAATTTTCACCTGTTTCAAGTAGATTTTCACTTGAAATAAGTAGAAGAATCTGCCAGTGGAACACGATTGTTTTCCTTGTAATAAGAAGATACATCTTGTCCCACTGGCAGATTGTTCTACTTATTTCAAGTGAAAATTTACTTTACAGGTGAAAATTGTCAAATAAGTTATTTTTCTGGTGTTGTTTTTCTGGTGATGACTCTAAATGTTGAAATAGCAGTAAAACCACATTCATTGATGAAATGACATAAGGAATGGAAAGGGGGGATGGCAGTTTTACAGGGGGGATGATTTGGACCGTGTTTATTTCAGGGGGGATGCCATCCCCCCTCATCCCCCTCAACTCCAGTACTGTGTATAGTGTATATGGAAACAACACAAGACATGTACAAGAATGTACACAAGAATGTAGAGTCTAAAGTTTAGACAAAGAAATAAACTACTTTTCATTTACACCCCCAAATCTGACACTAAAACATCTGCATTTCTGTCATCATGACATGAGGTTTCAGTTAAATAAGAAACTGTTTTGTTATTCAATTCAAATCCTCTTGTAACGCAGCTGTCCCTCACTGTACTTAACTCTCACCACACGGATATTATAATGTGACATTTCCAACAACACGGACATGAAAACGGGCTGAACAGACACGACTCCATTGATAAATGCGAGTCCTGCGGAGAAGCAGCAGCTGTTTTTGTGAATGGCAGCTCAGCCTAAGAGTCCCGGCGAGCATTTCTCAACAATTATTGGGTCAAACTCTCCGGCGAGCGCCGCTACTAACACATTTTATACATTCAGACGAATTCTTTGGACACCTCCAGGTTTGTTTTCGTGTCAAAGCTGTGATAACAGCGCGTCGTCCTGCCCTCGCGTCTCCGTTCATTCATGAAATAAAAAAACGTCTCTTGTCCTGAAGGAGCACAACATGGCGGGGCCATTTCTGTTTCTGCAGCACTTTAGTTGCTGAAAAACATGCTGTGTTTGACACGACTATGCGGAACCAAAGTAAACACTCACGTTTTTTTTTTGTTATGAAATGAATCGTATGTGAATACAATCATTTTGAATAAATAAAGGGCGAAAAAAGGCGACAAGTCAAGCCAGGGAGAAACATCTGTCGAACATCAAAGTCGAAACACTTTGGTTAAAACTCTGATAATATACTCATTATTACTGATACTCGTTAATAACTGAGGGAAATTAGGTCTGAGGAGAAACAGTTAGGCCTAATAGTAATTATATAACGTTTATAGTTCATGTAAGACAAGCAGGAACAGAAATACATGAAAGGGGGGTAAGTAATGTAATCAAATTAGGGAATTAAGGAAAACTCAGTTTTTGTATGTTTTTTTTTTTTTTTTTACCCCGTCTAACTTAAGGCTGATTTATGGTTCCGCGTTACACTAACGCAGAGCGTAAGGCGTAAGGTACGCGGCGACGCGAAGCTGATTTATGGTTCCGCGTTACACCGACGCAAACTCAAATTCAAACTTTAACCAGTTAAATGGTGTCACATGACGACATGCCTGTGTCTCCTAAATAGTGGACGTTATTGCCATTACACATTAGAAATTATATTACAAACACCAGGAAACTGGACCACATTACACCGGTCATGAAATCACTACACCGGCTTCCAGTGAGCCAAAGGATAGTTTAAAATCTTACTGCTGGTCTACAAAGACCTGAATGGTCTTGGACCAAAATCCATGCTGGATCTGTTAGTTCCTATGAAGCTCCCAGACCCCTGAGGTTCATCTGGATCTGGTTTGTTGTGGTTCCGGAACCAGAACCAAGCAAGGTGAGGCAGCGTTCAGTTATTCTGCTCCTCACCGGTGGAACAAACTTCCTGTAGACCTGAGGTCTGCTGCAACTGTCAGCTCCTTTAAATCAGGACTAAAAACATTACTGTTTACTGAAGCGTACTCCTATATTAAATACTTACCTGCTGTATTCTACTGCCCTTATTTCTTACTTGTGCTTTTTATTATTTTACCTCTTTTCTTATGATTTTATTTCATTTATTTGTTATTTAAGCGTACTCTTAATCAGCAACTTGTGCTTTTTACTATTTTACCTCTTTTCTTATCATTTTATTTCATTTATTTGTTATTTACTGTCTAATTATGTCTTGCTGCTTTTAATGTCGATGTCGATGTCGATGTCGAAAGCACTTTGAATTACCTTGTGTTGAATTGTGCTATATAAATAAACTTACCTTGCCTAGAAATGCTTCTTGATTGGCCATTTTTGCTCTGTTCTTAAAACCCCACTATTTTGGTTTTGACCCCATATTGAGATGTTGATTTTAGTGTTTTTTTAGGCTACTCCTATTTTTATTTGCATCTCTTACTTGACCCCATAGTGAGTGTTTTTTACTCCTATTTTTATTTGCATCTTTTACTTTCATTGCATTTCTTTCATCCCAACCTTACCCTCCAGGTAGAAAGCCTCGCAGCCGTCGTCCCGGAGCTTGTGCAGCAGCAGCCCGAGCACGGAGCCCCCCAGCCCGGGCTCGTGCCGCTCCTCCTCCGCCGCCGCCGCTGTCTCGTCGTCGTACAGCAGCACCACGTCCGTGCGGCAGCGCGCCACGAACGTCTCCTTGTCCTCGTTGTTGGGGATGATGGAGCGGATGGGGAGGTTGCCCTTCTTCAGCCTCCGCAGCATGAGGCCCGGGATGGCCAGGTTGATGGCCGACTCGATGTGGGAGGACTCGTACAGCTCGTGGGGTCTGCAGTCCAGCAGCAGCAGCGCGCCGGAGCCGGACTCCAGCTCGTCCTGCAGCCACTCCGCGCTCTTGCTCGACATCATCATCGCAGCGGAGCCTCCCATGCACAGATGGGGAATTTTCATCAGGGAAAAGTTATTAATCCGCCCGTTCCTTATTTGTGGACAAGAGAAAAAAAAAATTAAAAAAAAAAAAAAAAAAAAAACAAGAAAGAAAGAAGAAAAAAAAAAGGGGAGATGGGGAAAAAAAAATCACGGTGTTTCTAAACTTCGCTCCAGCGGCGCGCAACGCGTCGCAGCCGACGCGCACAGTCTCCCCGCACTGGTGGGAGCAGGAAACTTGAACATGCGGAGGTTTCCTCTCGCTCCTTCCCCTTTCCAGTCCATTGACCGTCCAAAACCCCGACTCCGACCCCGAGGCGCCCCTGCCCGGCCCTGGCCCGGCCCGGCGGATCCCCCTCACTCTCTCACAGCCGGCGGACGCGCGTGTCGCTCCAGCCGCGGCTGATGTGGGAGCCCGTCATGGTCGCTGCTGGTTTATCTGACAGGCTGGCCCGTGCAGCGCCTCTGGTTTGGCATTTCCACTGGATGTATTAAAGAGGCTCTGACTGCGGCTCATGACTGGAGGGAGGAGGAGCGCAGAGATTTAAAGGTGCAGAGCTGCGGAGGATTCACACGAGCTGCTGTCACGATCCATTCATTCAGAGACTGCACAGCCATGGGGTCTAAACCGTGAATGATACTTATGAAATGATTTTGTCCAATGCCTGCATGTTAGGCTCTCTCTTGTGGGACCTCTAGACAGACTGATGGATGGATTCTTCACTGCCATTGAACCTTTCTGTAGTATTGGTAGTATTTGTATTTGCATTTTTTTTAAAGGAAAAGAACCAGGCACAGTACATAGGCTATTAATAATACAATTTTCATGTAAATATGCTAGATTATAGCCAGTGGATAATTTGCATCTTTAGTCCCTGGGGCAGGTTGATGTAAAAGATACACATACACGACTGTCTCAGAAAATTAGAATATTGTGATAAAGTTCTTTATTTTCTGTAATGCAATTAAAAAAACAAAAATGTCATACATTCTGGATTCATTACAAATCAACTGAAATATTGCAAGCCTTTTATTATTTTAATACTGCTGATTATGGCTTACAGTTTAAGATTAAGATTCCCAGAATATTCAAATGTTTTGAGATATGATATTTGAGTTTTCTTAAGCTGTAAGCCATGATCAGCAATATTAAAATAATAAAAGGCTTGCAATATTTCAGTTGATTTGTAATTAATCCAGAATGTATGACATTTTTGCATTACAGAAAATGAAGGACTTTATCACAATATTCTAATTTTCTGAGACAGTCCTGTACATTACATACAGTCCAAGAAATGATGACACACACAGCAGTAAAATACACTAATACATACACAATAGAAGAAAATACACTAAGATATAAGATAAAACATACGATAAAATACACTAAGATGTAATATGAGTGCAGACTTGATTCTCTAGAAGCTTGTTCTTAAGTGTTTAATGAAGGAGGTGAGGGTAGGTATGTCTCGTATGACATTTTGTACTGTGTTGCATGTATGAATGAATGAATGAATGAAAAGCTTTATTGTTGCCGGGCCAGCATCCCAGCACAGTGAAATTACTGCCAGTACAACCCATCAAGACAACAGAAAAATAAAGACAAAACAGATAACAACATATGACATGGGTCAACTGGTGTAACGAGATGCTCGGTATGAAAACGCTGACTTTTTCTGAATGGGACAATACAGTCACCTGTAGATCCTGCTCTGGTTAACTGGTTAGTAGCAGGAATTAAGAAAAAGGAATTATGCTAACTGAATTTAAGAACTATTTCATTGCATATTATGATTAAGACAGTTTATTTGTTACATTCCCAATAACCACATGTTATTCATGTTCATTTTGCCTTTCACTTTTTTTATTTCAGGTAAGAAAAAAGTGATGGCATTCACACCTGCAGTCTTGCCACAGCGTCTATTTTATGATACCTGGAGAGCGTAGTGTGTACTAAATCGTTTAGAACTACACTGCACATGATAATTCAATTAATAAATCATTTCTTTTTCTTCTTAAAGTCTTCTTCTACAGTATGTACCGTGTTTTACTACAGGGTCAAGGAAAGAGCTTATACACACTGACACTGATGTACTGGATAGTATTAGGTGTTCAGATAAAGCAATCAATTGATTGTTTGTCATCAGCAGTTGAGATAAAGCTTGAACCTACAGATTAAGGAGTGCATTGTGGATGTTTTGCATTTCTGCGAGTATTTGGTAGTACTTGTACACAGCAAAATCACCAGTGTTAAATTAACACTAGACCAGGGGTCGGCAACCAAAAATGTTGAAAGAGCCATATTGGACCAAAAACACAAAAAACAAATATGTCTGGAGCCGCAAAAAATGAAAAGTCTTGTATCAGCCTTAAAATGAAGGCAACACATGCTGCATGTTTCTATATTAGTTATTACTGGGGGGAAGATTTTTTTTTTCATTATGCACTTCGAGAAAAAAGTTGAAATGTCGAGAAAAAAGTCGAGATGAAAGTCGAAATATCGAGATTAATGTTGAAGTACAAGCTCGAGAAAAAAGTCGAAATGTTAAGAAAAAAGTCGAAATGTTGAGAAAAAAGTCGAAAAGTCGAGAAAAAAGTCAAAATTTCGAGGTTAAAGTCGAAAAAGGGAAGGCGAAAGGAAGAAAAAAAGAGAAAAAAGAAGAAAAAAGGAAAAAAAATAAGAAAAAGAAAAAAAAGGAAAAAAGGAAAAAAAAAGGTCAAACATTTTTGAAAAAGCTCCAGGAGCCACTAGGGCGGTGCTAAAGAGCCGCGGGTTGCCGACCCCTGCACTAGACTGTGTCTATATGTGCCCACCCCTTTTAGTGTTTTTATAACACAATTTAGTGTAAAAGTAAAACTTTCAGAGTAAAATTCATCAAGTTTTAGTTTATTATTCAATATGACATGCTTTGCAAGACCTGTAGTGTTAAATTGAATTTAAAAGTATGGGCACACATAGACACTGCCTAGTGTTAATTCAACACTGGTGATTTTACTGTGTACATTTGCTGTACACACCACACCTCTAGAAACAAAAGTATTTTCTGATACAACGGCTGTCGTGACAGAGTTGTGGATGCTGCAGTCAGACTACAATGACTTGAAATTCATTAAACCCACTGATAGCTGTCTAAAAGGGAAAAAAATCAAATGTCTTAGACTTTAAAAAAAAAAGTATTCTAATTTTAACATGTTTTAGATATTTAACATTTGGGAGGGAATAGTTTCAAACTGAAATATTTTACACTTTCATCGATCGTCATAGGATTTTAGCTGCTCAACAGTTCAGGACTTTCTTTGTTCTACGTTTTATAACACCCAATATTTCAACAGAAAATATGTTTTCATTGCAGGAAGAACAGCCTTGGCGTCTCAGAACCAGGGCTTCTCTACACCCCATTGTTATAACATGTGAAGAATGTGGTTTTGCAAAGTTTTGCCTAAATAGATAAAGCTTTCCCAGGAGAAATTATGAATAGCAGACCATGTTGCTTGAAAAGCATTAATGGTTCAGCATTAATGGTTCTTTCACAGATGCACAAGTTACTCAGGCTCACCTCGGCCACGTAGAAGGTGTTGCAAATGGTGAACATATTTTATGTCCACAATGTGCTGAATGCTTTATTAAAACACAAAAAGAGAATTATGAAACTCATGAACATGACTCTGAGCCCATAGTCAGCTATTCTGTAGCGTTCGACACCTTCAGTCCACCCACGTCCAACACCTCCACACGCTCCGCTCTCAAGTAAACTGGAAACATTTCTGAGAGCTGGCTTTTATCCACGGCACAGAAAGATGTAGCCTTTAAACAAATCCTTTCCTTTTTTTTTTTTATTATTTATATTTTAAAGTGTGTCTTCAGAGATTGTGAGACACAACATCATATCTTTTGATTTTCAATTTTTTTTTATATTAGGCTGGAATGAATTTGATGAAGTGTATCAGAAAACATTTCTTTTTTGTTTTGTCCTTATTACAAGATATGTGATGATAAAAGATTATTTGTTCCCTTTGTTGTTGGTAATACATCTATGATAATAGTCAGTATTCAGTAACATTCCTAATTCAATGCCATTGTGGTTATATTTATCTAAAACAAAGAAAATGACGAAAAAAACATTTCTTTTGAAAAGCTAAAATTACATTTTTCACAGTGCGTTATCATCTAGTGAGATGTTATGAAAATCAACTATTTGAATGCCATTTCTGCCTGGCATTTGAATTGACTTTACTGCCATTGGATCCTGCTGTTACTAGTGTTGGTCAGATATGTTTCTCCTCTAAAAAGAGCAATAACAACCGTGATATACGTGCCTTATTTCAAAGAGAAGTAGTCTCTGTTCCAAATGTAGTCTCTTACTGGAATAACTTCACTTCAGATCTGAACTGGAAGAAAATATAGTGTTTGCCCTCTAAATATCTGATCATAAATAAGGTTAAAGAAGTGACTCTGAAAATGATTCATCGTTTTTATCCTTGCAAGGTATTTCTACAAAGATACAAAAAGGACATTGATGTGGTCTGCTCATTTTGTAAACTGTCTGCTGAAGACTTATGTCATTTATTTTGGTCTTGTCCCATCTCTTGTATTTTTTGGCAAGATATCTGTTCACTAATTTCACAACATATTGACTCTGATTCATCCCTTTCATATGAAAATGTATTGTTTGGATTCTTTTCTTACACCTCTAGCAAAGCAAATCAATTTTACATCATCAATTTAATTTTGTCACTTACAAAATTTCACATTCACAAATCTAAATTCTCTAATCACATGCCATCTATCCCGGCCTTTAAAAATTAATTCAAACAATACATTGCAACAATCCAATATTCTAAAAATAGAAAAGCCATCCAAACCACTAAGTTATGTACTATGTATAACATTTTTTTGAACTGATCTATAATTTCTGTCTGTGACTAATCCCCTGCCATCAAATGTTTCTATATATGTTTTGTTTGTTTTATAATGCATTGTTGACAATTTGAAATAAAGAATTGTGGAAAAAAAAGTTCTGCCTGGCATATGAAGCTATTCTTCAGCTTCTTATAAGGATTTGGAAAAATGATGCTCCAACTCTCAGAAATGTAAATTCCCTGTCTTTGTCTTTCTATTAAATCCCGTCAATCACTGCTAACAATGAATTATGTTATCAGATGGGTTTTTTTTTGGAACCACTCACATTAATAATTGTGTAGGATATTTCCCCACTTGTAACAGCATGAGGGTTTACCTACTACATTAAACAAACCACCACAGCATTTCACAACGGATGACCTAATAAGGCATCAGCAGGTTGTGACAGAAGCAGAGGAGGAAGAGAGGAACGTTTGATTTCCTCACAGCTGCAGAGAGGAGGAGTGCTGGATTCACCAGCTGCAGACAATGGCTCTTTATCCCCCCCAGTGACTTACACACAAACACACACTCACTCACTAACAAAACACCAACACACACTTCAACTTTAGGGCTCTTGTGTCTCGGCTCCCTTCATGGACAACAACAGGGTCTCTGAGAGAGCGTGCGTGTGTGTTTGTTTGTTTGGAACTGCCCGCCATTACTTAAAAAGAGAAAAAAAAGCAATATATTGTGTTTTGTCACAGTTTGTAGTTTGGTGGAGTACTTTTTACAGAATAATACAGAAAGAACCAGTTTTATTTAATTAATCGGATCCCACTGTGAGAGAAAAGTAGAAGTTCTGATATTGTAGAAAATGATTTACTTTGTATACAGGACTGTCTCAGAAAATTAGAATATTGTGATGAAGTTCTTTATTTTCTGTAATGCAATTAAAAAAACAAAAATGTCTAACGTTCTGGATTCATTACAAATCAACTGAAATATTGCAAGCCTTTTATTATTTTAATATTGCTGATTATGGCTTACAGTTTAAGATTAAGATTCCCAGAATATTCAAATTTTTTGAGATAGGATATTTGAGTTTTCTTAAACTGTAAGCCATGATCAGCAATATTAAAATAATAAAAGGCTTGCAATATTTCAGTTGATTTGTAATGAATCCAGAATGTATGACATTTTTGAATTACAGAAAATAAAGGACTTTATCACAATATTCTAATTTTCTGAGACAGTCCTGTACGCTGAATAGATTCTTCAAAACTGCATTCTGAACTTATGTATCCACCTTTTTAAAAGAGGAATTTCATGTCTATTAAGTTCATTGACTTTCTTCTACAAACTTTAATTCATATCTGACAAGTTTTAACTCTTGAATCCTCAGGTTTTTCTGGATCAGGACCCCAACTTCCTGTTCACCGACTCCATCTCCGTTGGTTTCTTGCCTCTGCAGCTGGAAAAACACTCATCACTGGTTGGGAGAAAACACATTTCTACTGGTGTGCCAGTGTGAGAACATCACCACAGATATCAGATAAATAAAACTGGTTTATCAAATCAACCAATCAAAACTTTATTTATAAAGTGCTTCAACCAAAGGGCTGTACAGGTGAATAAAAATACAACCATAACACAAATTAAAGCTGCAAGCAGCGATGAACGGGCCCTCGCGCGTACAATTTGCACCAATTAAGGTCAAGGACTCAATACCGAGTCCGATGACACCATGAAATATCAAATTTATCGCCAGGCCTGGTTTGCGTGCACCAATCAGATGAAGGGGGGGGGCGCACTTTTTGGCGTCTAGCGTCGCCACGGTAACACTTTTGACTGAGAAAAGTAATGCGCGTAGTCGCAGGATGGAGACGCACATTTTGATGTATAACACACCTGGGTGCACGTTACGGTTCGGGCCGTATTAATTGCCGAAGGAATGGCAAAAACTTTGCCAAAATGACACGATTAATTCAAAATGGCCGACTTCCTGTTCGGTTTCGGCCATGGCGCCAAGAGACTTTTCTTTAAGTTGCGACATGATGCAGGTGTGTACCGATTTTCCTGCATGTACGTCAAACCGTATTGTGGGGCTTGAGGCACAAAGTTTTCTAGGGGGCGCTGTTGAGCCATTAGCCCACACCCATTAATGCAAACCATTAAATATCACATTTTTCGCCAGGCCTGGCTGGCGTGCAAAATTTGGTGACTTTTTGGGCACGTTTAGAGGGGCAAAAAGGCCCTCATTTCGTCAGAAGGATAAAGAAAAATTCCTACAGATACAATAGGGCCTTTGCACTGTCAGTGCTCGGGCCCTAATAAAAGCAGTAAGCAAAGTCACTAAAATAAATAATAAAAAGGCAAAAGACAATGCAAGGCCTGGCCCACTGATCGTGCTCGCTGGAGTTAAAAGATTTCTACATAAGTGCAGTGCAGCAGTTGTCGGAAATACTGGATGAGCAGATATGTGACAATTACTAGATAAAAACAATACAACTTCCTGTGATCTGTTTTCTTGAGAGATTACAGGCGTCCTGTCTCTGGTTTGATATTTATTATAATACAGTTTAGTAGTACATTTTATGAATTGTTTTCCCAACTATGCCCCTCCCACTTCATGCAAGTATTTTCAAATCTCATAGTAAGAATCTGATTGGGAAACGTTTCTGGGCTCTTATCTCGTAATTCTTTTAACTGATGCTATTACCAAACAGGACGAGCTTCACATTACGGCGCATCAGTTCATACAAAGAGTTGGATTTCTCTCTGCGCAGGCGCGTTGGAAGATTCAAACCTGATTGTGAAACGACGTGCTTATACATGCATCAGCAGTTATTTTTGAAGGCACATTTCCTCTTTCACAATACCTGCCTGTGGCAACAGCATCAGGTTTTCAGAAAGCTTCCCTTTGTTCATACACATCTATCCCTCTCAGATCATCTGTGTTATAAATTACTGTTGCAACTATTACAATAAGTTTAATGGATTCAACAAAAAAAAAAGCTTAATACCAAATCTGTTCCATCTTAATGTAGAGCCATGGTGGCGGTGGGCGTTATGCACCTCTCTCCACTCTGCTCTCTTTATATTAACTGCATGCATGTTCCTGTATCACACCTGTTACCTTTTCCCAGCAGATCCCTTGGTTATTATGGCGATATCATGGGCTTTTCACCATCCTGTCCTGCAGACGTCTGCCTGCCCTAAACCTGCTTTTGCTGCAGGTCTGTTCCGGTTAAAAGGACATTTTTTTTCTTCCTCTGTGCCACCACCTTGTGCACACTCAGGACTGGGGACTCAATTGTACTTAAAATTTAAGCCGATCAGCTGGATGCCTTAGATTAGGGATGGGCGGTACGGACTAAAAAATGTATCACGATAATTTCTGGCATTTATCCCGATAACGATAAAAATGACGATAAAAAAAATACCAATTCAACTCCACCTTTGTAACTATAAATCTATCACCACATTCAGTCTTTGGAGCCCCCAAAACACTGCTCTAAAAGATACTAAATGCTACTAAACTACACAAATTAAATTGAATTAATAAAAACCAATTAAATGAGTCCACCTGGCTCATATCTCTCTTTCTTTCTTTCTTTCTTTCTTTCTTTCTTTCTTTCTTTCTTTCTTTCTTTCTTTCTTTCTTTCTTTCTTTCTTTCTTTCTTTCTTTCTTTCTTTCTTTCTTTCTTTCTTTCTTTCTTTCTTTCTTTCTTTCTTTCTTTCTTTCTTTCTTCCTTCCTTCCTTCCTTCCTTCCTTCCTTCCTTCCTTCACGTACGTTGTGTGTCGATTTAATGCAGAACCATAAATCAGCTTTACACAAAAACGTCATCAACGGGAATTTATCGTTTTTACTGCGAGATGACTAATTCTCATTACTCTTTCTTTCTTTCTTTCTTTCTTTCCTTCCTTCCTTCCTTCCTTCCTTCCTTCCTTCCTTCCTTCCTTCCTTCCTTCCTTCCTTCCTTCCTTCCTTCCTTCCTTCCTTCCTTCCTTCCTTCCTTCCTTCCTTCACGTATGTTGTGCGTGGATTTAACACAGAACCATAAATCAGTTTTACACAAAAACGTCATCAACGGGAATTTATCGTTTTTACCGCGGGATGACAAATTCTTACCGTGGGGAGTTTTTTTGACGGTTTATCGTGAACGGTAAAATATCGCCCATTCCTACCTTAGATAGCTTTTTTATGAATTTCTATCATTTCAAAATATTTATAACAAATTGCATAGAATTAATTTTAATTGGCTTGTAACTAGATTATGATGAATTAGATGGAATTGTACTTGCATTGAACCGGCTAAACTTCCCTGTATGGAGCCTTTAGATGCCTAGTTGTGAATATACAGTAGATCAATTGAAGTTAGGCTGTTCATCAGAATCCTAGATAAACCATAGTAGAGGAAATAAGAAACAAGTAGATAAAGTGGTGGTCTGGGAGAAGAAGCAACAACGCCTCAGAGTCTAGCTGCCATTAATGAGGTGTTGCTTTTCGGCCAAATAAGTGAGCAAACGTCATTGTTTGGCATGTTTGTGATTTCAGTAATTGTCAAAGAAAAGAGTGTGATTTGGAGTGCTAAACAGATCTTTGTAACTCATTGCTGCAGCGTTTCAGACACACACTATTAAACTGAAGACTTCTAAAAGAGAAAATCAAATGTGCAGACATCCTGGGCTTGAGGGAAGTATTGGCTGAGGTCAGATGAACTGCCCAGAGGTGAATATCTTATGTCCTCCAGACTGCATTGCATTTGTTCATTAAAACCGCAGATACGTTTAATTTATCCTTTTTATACATAATCTGCAGCACTTTGTATTGATTTAAAGGACCTTAGGAATTAAAAATAACTTTGTCTCTTGCCTTGAGCTGCATGTGCATCTTTCTTCTTTAAGAAATGAGAAAACGAACCACTTCTGCATTTTCATTTCTGCCTCAGGCCTGTTTGAAGCAGCAGACTGTGGTTTAAACCCACTCACCTCGGCGATGGCGTAAAGAGGCTACCCCTCTCCCACGCTAACGCTGGCATTTCCTCTGCCGTTTCCTTGCCTTTAAACATGCAGATTGCCAAAATCATAAAAAAGAGGTCTGGAAAATGGATCAAGGAATTGTGTCAGACTTTGTTAATTGATTTCAGTCCAGTCAATGATCACACACAGGCTGAGAGTAGTAGTGTTAAGTTGTAAAACTGTGGCCTTAAAAATTTGCATTCACATGTAAAATATTTAAAAATCAACCAATTTATATATAAACTCTTATTATTCGGATTTGAAACAACGTGTGTGTTTGTTGAGGAAAGATTCACGGTGAATACTTTGCTGAGGGACATATCAAAGGTGGTATAAATCCCTGCAGCTTTCGGTACTTTCATGCATTCAAATGTAGGATCTTCTCACATATCTATCATAATGAGAGGATCAATGGGAAAGAACCTTTTTGCAGAGCTCAAGAATGGCCGAGGAACAAACTGTTGAGCTGAACCAACAGCACTCAACCGTTTTGTCAAAGATTCTTGCCAAAAAGCCGTCTATGATAGCTAACAGAAACAGTTTTCTTTTATGGAACAATTTAAGATTCAACCAAGGAGACACTGAGGAATAGGTTGACGTTACACTGAGGAACTGAGGAACCCTTGGAGAAAAGTTGAAGAGTTTGGCAATTTTCAAAACATATTTTGTCATAAAGACAATTCCAGCATGTCACTACTTTTTCAATACAAAAAGGAAATCGCAGCACAAGAAGCTCGTGCCGCTGTTTCTGCCCTCAGTCCATTTTCCATAAACAACACATATTTTGTTTTGGTTACTCAGTAAGTTTGGGGAACAGCTTGGTGTGAGATTGTGTGGTGTGTGACCCCAGTTTGGTTGCAAGAAAGAAAAGACAGAAACACTGAGGACAAACTCAGTCTGTGCCCAGGAAAAATTTAAATTGAAAAATTTAAATTGAATGATTTCAAGAAAATACATTGTTAATCTGGGTTTCAGTGACAGCAAAGAAAGTCAGTATGAGATGCAGAAAGTTGATGTGATTGACAAGAAAATACAAGAAAAGCAAATATTAAATATAGGGGTGTTAAATTAGCGCGTTAATTGCGATTAATTAATTTCAGGCATATTTAGAGCGTTATGTTTTTTGATCGCTTAAAGGAGCATGAGGCAGGATTGAGGCAGGATTGAGGCAGGATTTATGAAAAAAATTCGTATACGTTTTAAGTTTTCTAGTAATAATGTCAGATGAAGCGTTCCAAACCAAAAAGAATGAGTCCTCTAGTGTATCTCTCCGTTGCCTTGAACAGGCTGTGTGCTGCAAAATGTGCTGCAATTGTGGGGCCGGAATTTCCCGCGCTGTCCTGCGGATGTGACGTCACATGACGCTGCATGCACGTTCTCCCCGTTCTCCCGTGCCGGCTTCACTGTTGGCTGCAGTACCCCCGACGGCCGTCGTGGCGAAGGGTGGCGCTAGAGAGTCTCATTTCTTAAAAGGAGCCTCATGCTCCTTTAATCAATTTTTTAATCTCTAACTTTACTTTTTCCGTGGGCGTCTTGTGCTTGAGTTGTGGGTGGAAAACAGCAATATTTCCCACCTTGAAGTGGATGTTGATTGGCTGTCCCTGTGTTTGGGCGTGTTTAGCTACGCTGGTAGCTGGACAGACCTGGGGAGGAACGGTGAGTCGTGGAGACGTGAAAATGGAGGAGCATGTGAAAGTTGTTGGTCCAGTGAATGGGGAATTTATATTTCTAAAACGCCCCGATGGCACCACGGACTACGTTTACATGCAGTCAAAATTTGGGTTATTGCTAATATTCCGGTTTCTAAAAAAAATTCGGAATATTCCGTTTACATGGTAATTAATCATTTGGGATATTGCGATTAAACCAGCGACGTGCGGAGAACATCATGACGCAATTCCTGTCATTTTTTAAAAACCCGAATATGAGCAAATTCGGGTTATTCAAAGGGGTTATTGGAGTTTACATGGCCGTGCAAATTCGGGTTATTGCCAATGTTCGGGTTTTAAAAGGGTTATTGACTGCATGTAAACGCAGTCACTGATAAAGGTAGAGAGATATGTGTTCTTTGTGGAAAGGACTTTGCTCACCACCGAAGCAGTTCAGGTTTCGCCTACCGCATAAACGCAAAGCACTGGGTCCAGCCACCCGGTCTCGCACTCAGAAGGCACGCCGATTTTTTCCAGTGGCCAGCCGCGGTACTGCAACAAAAAATCCCATGCGGCCCAGAAAGCTTTTTTCCCATAGACCGCAATAGTAAAAGAGAAGCCTCTAAAACTGTTCACAGGAACCTCCAGCTGTAATCACCGGCAATTACTAATCTTTGTATTCTATATTTTTAAGTCATGGACTTTATATCCGTCAAAAATGTTTTATAACGGCCAGAAAAGTCAAAGAAAAGTCTGTTTCTGGGTGTGACGTCACGGCTGTGTCCGTGCATTCCATGGATGTATTATATTAATATATATTATATTATATTAATACATTTATAATATATGTAATACTATACATGTAATAATATACATTAATTAATATATTATATTAATACATATTATATTAATACTCGCGTCATTGCCCCGGGGCATGATGGGAGGTGACTCAACTGTGCATGCTCTATGGGCCGCATAACGCGGAAGTAAACCCGGAAGTCCGGAACTTTTTCCGGCTTATGCGCTAGGTGAGCAATTTACATTGAAATGAACGGCGGCCATTTTCCTATCTCCTATCCAGTTATCTAATACATCCATGACCGGGTCGCGAGCGCAGCCAAAGCTAACATGAGCAACAATGATGTTAGCTATTCATCAAGCCGCAGCAACACTCTTCCCCAAACTAGACTGGAGGAGAGAACCACGTGCTCTCTGCAATTTTTAGGTGAGATTAAAAAAGAGATTAACTAGATTAATTAATTACAGATCCTAATCAATTGATCGCTCCATTTTTTTAATCGCTTGACAGCACTAATTAAATAAAGCCTAGACACACTACTTCCTCCTCCACTGCAGCGTTACCTCAAGAAAATGATGCACCAGTTGCTTTTAGAAAGGCAATAGGCTTGAAAAGGCTTGAATAAAGGCCTTTAAAAAGTTTATAACAGTCTACATCGCAAATCTACTGACCAAAGTTATAAGTTGACACAAGTTCATTTTGCTGAATTTCTGGGGAAAATTTGTAAACTTTTGTCCTGATGAGTCAGGTTTCTATTTTTTTTCTTTTAGATTTATGTTGGACATGGTTTGAGTCTCTTGAGGATCCCGAGTGCTTGTTCGGTTTCTTTTGTGTTTGGTTTAAGCAAATAAACTGGTTAGGGACTTAAACTATTTGGTTTGGTTTGTAAGAAATGCATGGGTTGGAAGAAAATACAACCCTTCATAACCAAACAAACCTGACCAACTATCAATTTGTGGCAAGTTGTGAGAAAGATGGGCTGCTCATAAACGTAAAATGCCAGTTTTCTGTTTTAGTAACGAGAATGCCTGAATCCTGGTTTTTGATATTTTTCGCAAACGTCGTCATAGAAGGTTAGGAGATCAGAGCTTGGAACTACGAACAGCGTCATAAAAGCGTCCTGCCCAAGAACATCTCAGCAGGTCTGAGCTGTGCAGAAACAACCTAGAAACCAGTTTGTCAATCAAAGAGGGGAAAAAAATGGAAATCCACCCTAAAAACTGAGTCACCCAACCCGTCTTTTAGTCCTACAGTTTGAACTACTGACAGAAAACACATTTCACTGATTTGTTGCCAGTTTGTGTGAGAGTATTTCATAAACTGTATACTGTATTGTACATTTATCTTGCCATATCTAAATTATTGTGTGGAAGTGTGGGGTAATACCTATGTAAGTAACATCTCTCCTCTGTTTGTGCTGCAGAAAAGAGCAGTGAGAGTCAGTCACAGGGTCGGCATCAGAGAACCATCAAACACATTATTTATTTCGGCAGGTTTGTTGATGAAATGGCGGATATAGTTGAACCTCAAACTTTAAAAATAATGTTTAAAGCAAAAAATAGATTGTTACCAGAACAGTTACAAAATGTGTTCAGATTGGAGGATGAGGATAACAGACTTAAACTTGATTTCAAACATGCTTTTGCAAGGCTAAACATAAAACAAATGTGTATTTCTGTTACAGGTGTAAAATTATGGCATGGACAAAGCAAGGAAGTGAAAAGTTGCACAAGTTTGTATCAGCTTAAGAAAATGTTTAAAAAAGAAAAGATAAGTGCCTACAAAAAGAAGGAGAAAGAGAAAAAAATAGAAGAGTGGTATTTTTGTTTGTTTTCTTGTTATAAATATGTGTATAGATAGATTGGTGTTCAGTAAGTCAACGTAATTGTATTAACAGAGGGGGGCAGGTATCATAAGTTTTCTTCTTCCTGCTCCTTTTCTTTCATGGTGATAATGTGTACTTCATGGAATTTTGTACAACATTATTAAGAATATATACCATGAATGGAATAAATGAAATGAAATGAAATGAAAAAAACTACTGAACATGCATGAAAAATCCACAATGATTTTACTTTCACGACAACCTTCTTTGAAGCAGATGTGCCGCCTACTGTTCTAATCCACACGCAGAACAAACACACTGTACCTACAAGCAACGTTATAAAAGCAACGAGGTGAGTCATTGTATGTTCACTGTCCTCACCTCCACATCGTTTTCTTCTCTCTCTCTCTGTCACACACACACACACACACACACACACACACACACACACACACACACACACACACACACACACACACACACACACACACACACACACACACACACACACACACACACACACACACACACACACACCTCTAACCTCACCCCATTAGATCACTGTGGCAGCTCAGAGGCCGAGCCATAAAGACAAGTGGTCAAAGGTGGCTGAATAACGCTAACAATCTGTTCTTTCTCTGTTTCACCTTCTTCCAGCTCAGCCTGTTCTCCACCAAGATGTGTTGTATAATGGATCATTAAAAATTATAGTGACTTTTTAAACATATACATGACTTCATAGCTCCGAATATTCAAACAAAATATAAGGCAATTAATGAATGGATGTGAAACCCCATTAACCTGCACTTCTTGGTGTGAGACACTGATTGGGATTAAAGCTTTACGTTGACAACAAATGGGGACAAATTTGTGCAAAGGTCTGTGGCCTTTTCAAGATCTGTAGAAAAGACAGTTTTAGTAAAAAACACTGCTCATAATGGAAACTTACTGTAGACTAAAAACAAAACTAACCAGCAAAAAACATCCTATTGTTTTTTTTTCTATCTGCGAGTCAATACAGCAAAAGCTAAAACTAAACCAAAAGTAACAAGTTTTTCAAAATAAAACTACCGATTCACTTGTTAAACCAACTAAAACTTAACCAAAACAATCAAACAAACTCAGAAAAAACAAAGTAAAAGTAAAAAAAACTCAAATATCCTATCTCAAAAAATTAGAATACTCTGGGAATCTTAATCTTAAACTGTAAACCATAATCAGCTATATTAAAATAATAAAAGCCTTGCAATATTTCAGTTGATTTGTAATGAATCCAGAATGTATGACATTTTTGTTTTTTTTAATTGCATTACAGAAAATAAAGAACTTTATCACAATATTCTAATTTTCTGAGACAGTCCTGTAAAACTCTGGCCGGCATATTTAATCACTGCCAATGATTTAACTGCTCTTTACCACATTAGCCCATTAGTGTAACCGGCTACAGATACAGAGTTCCCACCGTGTGAGGACTCACCTGCCTCATTTTAATGTTAATATGAAGGAACTGCACCTGAGGTCTTTTCATGACCATTATTAGTTTTACTACAGTAAACATCTATAGCACATGAGTGCTCTGCAAAGTGCAGTGTATCTCAGATCTCAGGCGACTTCAGTCTTCCCTCTGGCTGCTTCTTCAGACTCCTGCCGTCCGGGCGGAGAATGAGGAGTCTCCGAGCAAGCACCAGCAGACTAACGGCACATCTTTATCCACCAGGCTCTCAGGAAACTCAACTCTCCCTAATCTGTCCTCGAGCCACTTTACTCCCCTTAACTCTCCAATCCGCCAGACACCTTTCTGAACATGCTTGCATCACATTTATGTGAATTTTATTTAACTCTTCCGGTAAATGTATGTGTAATTATCGTATTCCTTGCTCTTTGGAAGTGAGAAGAAAATGCATTTTAAATGAACTCTTATACGAAAGTCTTTTATTTACAGCAGAATTGCCAATAAAACTGACTTTGACCATTTGCAGCCTTTCCGAGCTCTCTTTGGGCGGAGGCTGGTTGAGGTAGGAATGGGTGATATTTTACCGTTCACGATAAACCGTCAAAAAAATTCCCCACGGTAAGAATTTGTCATCTCGCGATAAAAACGATAAATTCCCGTTGATGACGTTTTTGTGAAAAGCTGATTTATGGTTCTGCGTTAAATCCACGCACAATGTATGTGAAGGAAGGAAGGAAGGAAGGAAGGAAGGAAGGAAGGAAGGAAGGAAGGAAGGAAGGAAGGAAGAAGGAAGGAAGGAAGGAAGGAAAGATATGAGCCTGAAAGAAAGAAAGAAAGAAAGAAAGAAAGAAAGAAAGAAAGAAAGAAAGAAAGAAAGAAAGAAAGAAAGAAAGAAAGAAAGAAAGAAAGAAAGAAAGAAAGAAAGAAAGAAAGAAAGAAAGAAAGAAAGAAAGAAAGAAAGAATTCCCGTTGATGAGGTGTTTGTGTAACAAACATGGCGGATCTGAGTCATTACAGTTTTGCAGTACAGGTGTAACTCATTTAATTTTAATTGGTGTAGTTTAGTAGTATTTAGTATTATTTTAGAGCAGTGATTTGGGGGCTCCAAAGTATGGAGGATTTTTTGTGCCAAAATTAAATAAATAAATACATCATTAATTAATTACATTGGGAATGAAATATATCATTAATTAATTAAATGTGTCATTAATTAATTAAAATTAGAATGAAATATGTCATTAATTAATTAAAATACAATTCATTTTAAGTAAAAATATATTTTAGTTTTTGAGTTTGACGAGTGAAACTGACAGTTTTACATTTACATTTCATGATTCAGCAACACGAAATCATTAATTAAATGTGTCATTAATTAATTAAATGCTGAAATAATAAATATATATTTTTACTTAAAATGAATTGTATTTTAATTAATTAATGACATATTTCATTCTAATTTTAATTAATTAATGACACATTTAATTAATTAATTATATATTTAATTCCCATTTTAATTAATTAATGATGTATTTATTTATTTAATTTTGGCACAAAAAATCCTCCATACCAAAGACTGAATGTGGTGATAGATTTATAGTTACAAAGGTGGAGTTGAATTGGTATTTTTTTATCGTAATTTTTATCGTTATTGGGATAAATGCCAGAAATTATCGTGATACATTTTTTAGTCCATAACGCCCATCAGGTTGAGGTTCATGCCTGTCTTTTTTCTTAATTATTTTATTCTTTTTTTTAAACCATGAGCCCTGTCCACATGTGTTTATGACATATATTGATACTGTATGTAATATGTTGTCACCTTACTCTTAAAAAGTGTGTGGAGTGGTAATATCTGTAATAACAGTGTTGTTACACTGAAGTAGCATTTTATAGAGTTTTAACAGACGTTTTTAGAGGAGAATCACAACTAGTTAACACATACGAGGCCTGCCATGTTGGTTTAGTCAGATCAGGTGGCAAGTGTCCAAATATCATAAACATTTGTAATGAAAGTGACCTGAATTATCTCGTGACCTACCTCTGGTACATGGGACAGAAATTGTTATGTCTATTATATTTACACAAAAGATAGTTAAAGTTTTAAAAAGGAAGCCATAAATTATCTATGTGTGTGTGTGTGGGATGTGTGTGTGTGTGTGTAATAGATTGGATCTTCATAAAGATTTGAATTTATTACTTCAGTATTTTCTAAAGTCCTGACAGCCACAGTTGTAACTTGTGATTCACGTTCATGTCACTGTTAGGCAACACTTTATAAAACTCAACGTGGAAATTAACATAAACCGGGGCAAGCGTAGTTTATTGTGAAGCAGCTGCTTTAAATTACGGGTGTGTTTTAGACATTTACAGGTTCAGGTGAGGTTCAAGCGAGGCGAGGCTTTGAGAAGTGGGTGGGTGTTCAGCGACTTATCACCAGGTTTGTTTTATGGGCTGGCCTGGCCCGGCGTAAAGTAGGTCATTATTTCAAATTCTCAGCACACATTTAACACACCTTAAACCATGTGCAAGCGGGTTTTATCTGTGTTACTTGTGCAGCTGCAGCACAGGTTACACAGCTGCACACATGCCCAACTTTCATGAAACCTGTTTTAACTAATTGATCAGGGATCATACAGGACTGTCTCAGAAAATTAGAATATTGTGATTAAAGTCCTTTATTTTCTGTAATGCAAAAATGTCATTCATTCTGGATTCATTACAAATCAACTGAATTTTGGTTTCCATTATTTTCAAAACTGGAGAATTTTTCCAAAGGGGACCAATGAGTATCTCTATTTTCAAACTTGTGCCTTATATTTATGTATGTTTGTATGTATATATGGATATATATATAGTTTGATATCGCTGTTGCTGCCATTATATATTTTTTGTATTTATTTATTCATTTTTTTAATATTTATTTAATTTTGTTCTCCCTTAATGTATGTTTTTTCCCCTAGGGTAATTATGGGGAGGGTAGGAATGTGGGTAGAATAGAATTTGTGAATGTGAAAATGTGAATTGTGTCAATTATTGTGAAATAAAAAGATATTAAAAAAAAAAAAAAAAAAAATCAACTGAAATATTGCAAGCCTCTTATTATTTTAATATTGCTGATTATGGCTTACAGCTTAATAAAACTCAAATATCCTATCTCAAAAAATGTGAATATTCTGGGAATCTTAATCTTAAACTGTAAGCCATAATCAGCAATATTAAAATAATAAAAGGCTTGCAATATTTCAGTTGATTTGTAATGAATCCAGAATGTATGACATTTTAGTTTTTTTTTTAATTGCATTACAGAAAATAAAGGACTTTATCACAATATTCTAATTTTCTGAGACAGTCCTGTATATTAAGTAAATATGATTTATACGCTGTTTTAAAACCTGCTGCTCCTTTTCTGATACTGGTTAATAAAAAGCTTCTTTTTTTTTTGTTGAACAGAAGAAGTAGAAGGATCTCTTTCCCCTCTTTGGGAGTGAATGGAAAAGATGCTTTTGGAGGAAAAAGCCGAAGCGTGGGCTAAAGGAGCAGCGCGCCAAACCTCAGTCACTACCTTCGAGCAAAAGAGTCTCAGAGGGAGGAGACGTCCGCGGCGGTGAGGAGAGTAAAAGGCGGGGGTGAGGGAGGAGGGGTGAAGCGGGAAATGAGGCACATGAGCAATTTTGCCAAAATCCAGCGGCGGCCATGAGAAGACCCGGCAGGATAAAGGCTCACTGTTGCAGTTTCTGAGAACTTGTACACCTGTTATAATATGTGGGTGTCATTTTTGTGACTTCATTTGTCACATATTTAAGGCCTAGAATAGCAATAATTTCCTTTTCTCAGATCATTGTTGATGTCTTTCCTCCTTGACATTGTGTGAACAGACATCTGAACTCGCCCAGAGCAGTAAAACTAATAAAACTAACATGAGCGGATGTATAATTAATCAAGCACATTTGGTAAGAAACAACGGGCTGCTCTTTACAATCTCATTCCCACTGAAGCAGAAAAGGCGTACTTAGCTATACGCAGTTTTTCCCAGTTTTGATTCCAATTATTATGCAAATTAACCAGTTTTGTTGTCCCTTTAAGGTTGTATTTACCTCATTTTAAAACCTGGTTAAGACACAATTATGTTTCTTTTATTATGTCTGTCATAAAGCCTGATAATGTACAAAGTGTGTACTTTATTTCGCACATGATTTTGCAGGTTTTACAATTAATCAGTAACCACCATGACAAAACAATAAAAAGTCTTTGGAGCAAAAGCACTCTTGCCTAAACAGAAGAGTCATTAGACGTGTTAAACCCGGTGCTTTTGAAATTACTTTGCCCACTCTTCTAGAGCAGGGGTCGGCAACCCGCGGCTCTACAGCCGCATGCAGCTCTTTAGCGCTGCCCTAGTGGCTCCTGGAGCTTTTTCAAAAAGGTTTGACCTTTTTTTCTTCTTTTTTCTTTTTTTTCTCCTTTTTTCTCTTTTTTTCTTCTTTTTTTCTTTTTTCCTTCCTTTTTTTCTCTTTTTTTCTTCCTTTTTCCTTTCTTTTTTAATCTCGACATTTTGACTTTTCTTTCGAAATTTTGACTTTTTTCTCGACATTTCGACTTTTTTCTCAACATTTCGACTTTTTTCACGAAATTTTGACTTTTTTCTCGACATTTCGACTTTTTTCTCGAAATTTTGACTTTTTTCTCGACATTTTGACTTTTTTCTCAACATTTCGACTTTTTTCACGAAATTTTGACTTTTTTCTCGACATTTCAACTTTTTTCTCGAAGTGCATAATGAAAAAAAAATAATATAGAAACATGCAGCATGTGTTGCCTTCATTCTAAGGCTTATACAAGACTTTTCATTTTTTGCGGCTCCAGACATATTTGTTTTTTGTGTTTTTGGTCCAATATGGCTCTTTCAACATTTTGGGTTGCCGACCCCTGTTCTAGAAGATTGATTACTGATTGCTGTGGGGAGCAGGTCATTGATGCGGGAAATCTTTAGTTTGCAGTGCGTTCTGGTGACTGAAATTTTGGTTATCTATACTTCACTGGAGTAATCATTTTTCAGACGACTTTTTACTTTTACTCCTTACATTTTCACACAATCATCTGTACTTTTTACTCCTTACATTTTAAAAACAGCCTTGTTACTCTATTTCATTTTGGCCTTTAAAAAAAAAACTATCAGTTAAATTGCTCCATCCGGATAGAGTGAATTTGGTTGTGGTTGTTTCAGATGTTCTTGTCCAGTTTTGTTCTTACATCCGTTCCCTCAGATTCCTGCAACTAAACTTGGATGTACATTCCAATAAAGGTTAGGATAAATGATAACATGCCTCTGAAGTTTGACTTTTTGCACCATTACAATACTTATAGGCAACTAGTCATCATATCTGCTGCTCTCTGAAACACATGTTAATGCTCAATAGTACACATATATGCTTCTTTAATATATTTACATTATACTAAGATGCATTCATTTTCAATGGCTTTTGTCCTTAATGGCTTTTTTCCCCCTTACATTACTTTTACTTTTATACTTTAAGTAGTTTTGAAACCAGTACTTTTATACTTTTACTTGAGTAAAAAACTTGAGTTGATACTTCAACTTCTACAGGAGTATTTTTAAACTCTAGTATCTATACTTCTACCTGAGTAATGAATGTGAATACTTTTGACACCTTTGTTACTTGAGCTATTAAGCAGGACCTTCATGGTGGTGGAATGACTATTGTAGTGTTTCAGTTCACGACACGTGTTGTTTAAAGTTCAGCCTTCTGGTTAGTAAGTTGGACTAAACTGCTGGGCAGCAACGCTGAGCTGCTGCCACACCAAGATGGGATATTAACTGTCATATTTGTGTTGTATAAAACTGTCAGAATGTAGCATTATGTTTGAGGAAGCACTATAAGAAAGAGTATAGAGCGCAAAGGCACTCAGACACACACACACACACACACACACACACACACACACACAGCAGCGCCGACCACAGCACACCAGGAAAAACATATCCAGATGTTCTGCTGGATCACCAGCCCCCTCCCACACACACGCGGCCCCACATGGGCTACACATTACAGCCGCCTGCTCCTCCGCTTTGCTTTTCCATCCTTTAGATTTCAAAGACAAACACACAGACCGTATTAAATGACTAAATACCTTGCTCTCGTGGAGAGCTGCTTTAACACGGAGCCTCCACGCAGACCTCAACAATATAAACTACATCTAATGCTTGTTACGGGTGTGTCACTTCAGGCAAAATCAGGGGGAAAAAGTTAGTTTGAGGATTTATCTGCATCTGGAAAGTTGAATTGTTTTATATTCATGATTGAAAAACAATGCTTTTATCACAGATTTTACCACACGAGGCAGATGTTTCATAAAGAGCAAACTGCACACGGATATCCCACTGATTATTTTTACGATCAGTTAATCGACAAGTTACTTCTCCTGTTAAAACTCTGATCTATCAAAGAGTCCAGTTCAGGGTTTACTTGTTAAATATCACGTCGTTTTCATGACAAGTAAAAGAGAGGATTGTTAGAAAAAGTGTTTGTTGATGACACTTTGGAGCTGATCCTGAACTTTAGCAACTTTGAAGCAGCAGATGTGAGAGCTCAGTGAGGGTCTATTGTAAAGATATTTCTCACTTCACTACAGAACCCTCACTCCTGTGCTCCAAAATGAAACTTGGTCCTAACAAAGGGAGGCATACAAGAGCACGCACACACACACACACACACACACACACACACACACACACACACACACACACACACACACACACACACACACGCACACGCCCCTCCTCTCCTCCACTAGAGCTCCTGGCAGGCTGTCTGGTTGAGGCCCATAGTAAAGGGAGCTGTTTTCTCTGGCTGGAGTGTCTGCGTGTGTGTGTGTGTGTGTGTGTGTGTGTGTGTGTGTGTGTGTGTGTGTGTGTGTGTGTGTGTGTGTGTGTGTGTGTGTGTGTGTGTGTCCACAGGCCCCAGACAGGAAGGAAGAGAATGGGCCCAGCAGCAGCACAAGCTCTCCAGAATTCTGGTTTTGTTTTTCTTCTTTTTCCACCGGTGCAGAGGCAGAAAACTGGGTCTTAAAGAAACGATCATTAATATTTTCCCCCGTTAAAAGGCACTGCTAAGCTTTTCTCTGAGCAACTGAGACCTCCACTACAAGGCTAAGTATGAATCATCATCGCAATAAATAATCATATTACCGTTTCCTGGAAAAAAAAAAAAAAGAATAAAATAAAAAAAAATAAGATGATGGCTGCTTTCGGCTTGGCTGAATGAGTTCCTTGAAATATTACAATGAGTCTCTCAGCGCAGCCTTCACTTCACTGAAGCTTCTAAAAATAAACTGATCCAGCATCAGTGGTGAGGATACATAAATGACTTGAGGAGGGTGAAAGGAAGATTTTGAACACACTGGCAGGGGTAGTTTGTTTCCGCCTCCGTGCCTTTGTAGTAAATCATCAGACTAAATCTGATGAAGAAAGCCTTGGAAAATGACTGGCCGTGAGCAACAGATGATACAGCTCACGGCTCATGATCTTAACATCTTTGCAAAGGACAATAAAGACGGGAAAGTCATTATTCCTCCAGTAACTGATGAATCCCTGCGGATCACGGCTTAAAAGTAACCGCTGACATCATGGCCTTGGCAAGTCTTATGAAAACAAGCTCTGACGTGGTAAACATTAACAAACACGCTCATTGTTATGAAGCAGGACGCAGAAGGGTCTTTTAATTCAACTTGTTTTATATATTTTATTGTTTTAGATAACTTGCTTCAGTATGTAAGAGTTTTAGAGATACCATAAAGGGATGTATTACAATTTAACAAGAGGTGTCAAGTAACAAAGTACAAATACTTTGTTACCTTACTTAAGTAGAAATTTTGGTTATCTATACTTCGCTGGAGTAATTATTTTTCAGACGACTTTTTACTTTTACTCCTTACATTTTCACGCAATTATCTGTACTTTTTACTCCTTACATTTTAAAAACAGCCTCGTTACTTTATTTCATTTCGGCCTTTAAAATAAAACTATCCAGTTAAATTGCTCCATCCGGATAGAGTGAATTTGGTTGTGGTTGTTTCAGATGTTCTTGTCCAGTTTTGTTCTTACATCCCTCAGATTCCTGCAACTAAACTTGGATGTACATTCTTTTTTTTTTTTTACAGTGCACATCATTATGCATTTACAAAATAAAAGCAGATGCACCCAAATGTAGCCTATTGGCTAATTTCCATGGGCAGTCCCCCGGCTAGGATATAAAAACAATGAAAGTTTAAGAGCAATACAATGTTCAGTTAAAAAAATATAATAATACAATAATACAACCAACCACATAACACATGCTGCAATTCGGGGGCCGAATTTCCCGCGCTGTCCTGTGGATGTGACGTCACATGACGCTGCATGCACGTTCTCCCCGTTCTCCCGTGCCGGCTTCACTGTTGGCTGCAGTACCCATGACGGCCGTCGTGGTGAAGGGTGGCGCTAGAGAGTCTTATTTCTTAAAAGGAGCCTCCTTCATGATTTTCATGTAGAAATTTTGGTTATCTATACTTCACTGGAGTAATCATTTTTCAGACGACTTTTTACTTTTACTCCTTACATTTTCACGCAATTATCTGTACTTTTTACTCCTTACATTTTAAAAACAGCCTTGTTACCCTATTTCATTTTGGCCTTTAAAAAAAAAACTATCCAATTAAATTGCTCCATCCGGATAGAATGAATTTGGTTGTGGTTGTTTCAGATGTTCTTGTCCAGTTTTGTTCTTACATCCGTTCCCTCAGATTCCTGCAACTAAACTTGGATGTACATTCCAATAAAGGTTAGGATAAATGATAACATGCCTCTGAAGTTTGACTTTTTGCACCATTACAATACTTATAGGCAACTAGTCATCATATCTCCTGCTCTCTGAAACACATGTTAATGCTCAATAGTACACATATATGGTTCTTTAATATATTTGCATTATATAAGATACATTCATTTTCAATGACTTTTGTCCTTAATGGCTTTTTTCCCCCTTACATTACTTTTACTTTTATACTTAAGTAGTTTTGAAACCAGTACTTTTATACTTTTACTTGAGTAAAAAACTTGAGTTGATACTTCAACTTCTACAGGAGTATTTTTAAACTCTAGTATCTATACTTCTACCTAAGTAATGAATGTGAATACTTTTGACACCTCTGATTACAAACACAGGAAGTTAGAAAAGTGAATTAATACAAATCCCTGAAAAAACGTAGAAACCTTTTACAGAGACTTACATCTACAAGGTGGGTCAGTTATTATTGTTTCTGAACTGCTTTCAAACAACAATGAGGGTTTTTGACACTGACTGAGGATCACCAGTAGGTTTAAAGTGTTTCCAAAGTTCAGATCCTCATTGTATTTTATATAAATAACAAAAGACTTTCACTGTTTTGTTACTGAGTTTTATGGAACTGATCATTTATTTGGTTTTCCTCATTTCACTGATGAGGGTCTCAATGTCACATTCAGTACAAGAACTCGTCCTCTTTGCTGTTACTTTAATGAGGAGAAATCAGCTTCTTTCACCTGCAATCAAGCTCATTAAGACTTTACAAATGAGAATTGGAGGAAAAGAAAATGCCATGTGGTTGTCAGCATTTGCACAAGTTTTAGTCCACAAAACTACAGAACTTTATGCATCTGTATCAGGACTTTTCTTTTTTTTTCATATATATATATTTTTATCCCCGATTTTTTCCCATTTTCATCACCCAGTGCTCTACCAAAGTGATCCATACTTTTCTTTAAGTTACACAAAATAAAGACTCTGGCTCTGAAGTGGCTGCTACCTTTGCTAATTTAATTGAAAAAGTTCAAAAATGACAAAAAATAAAGAATTAATTTGTTGGTAATCAATCTGCTGAACATAATAAAGTTAGAAAAAAATAAAAGGAGCCTCTTTGTACATAAAATTGCCATCTAGGATGGTGTTTCTGCTGACGTATTATTATTTATCTTTTTGAATGCACATGTGGAAATAAAAGCCAGCATTTTCATGCCATGTATGACGAAGAAAACATGAACACGCACAGTGCATGGTAAGCACTAAGCTCTTTGAATGTGTTGATACTTGTGGAGGCGGCTTTTCTGCAAACACGCTTAGTGATTAATCCTCCGTCAGCAAAAAAGAGACTGCACATTCAGCATCTGCTTCCAGGGGAACTTCTTTAATATTCAACTCCTTCACCTCTGATATCTGTGTGAAAACAATATCAAGACAGATTATCCGCACCAAAGCTCCATCTATTTACTGCAGATGTACGTGGACATATATCTCACATTTTCTCTCTTATCATGTGGCTTCCGTTCTCTTCTGTAGATCTGCTTTTGGTACTCCAAACGCTCCTGTATCAGTGCCTGGCTCCGCTTTGAGATTAAAACAATCTGGATGTAGGATAACAGAGGCTGGGGCAGGAGAGCAGAGGGCACGGCGACGAGCAAGTCATACGAGAGAAAGGGGGCATTAGAAAGAGTTGACAGAAGCAGCCGGCTTAAGGCTAAGCATGTATATGTTTGAGACAGATTTGTGCAGAAAATTCAGCTGATTATTGTAGGAAATCTGCTGCTTGAGTTAAGGATACTAGAGTCTGTGTCTGGCATGCACTCTCTTTTTTTTCTCCATCACAGTGGCGTAAACACACCTTTGCGTCTGAATTGCAGCCCCGTCATCTGAGCCTGTTTATCGTAGTCGTGTTCAGGTGTAATCTGCAGACGTGTCCTCAAGTGACTGGACCGATTACAAACTTTTATCCTTTGCGCTGTCTGAGCCCGAGCAGTCTCATAAAAACTGATTAGGTCTTTTATCATCAAACTAAAACTGGAGGAACAAGGCAGAGTTGAAAAAAAAGAAGGAAAACCCGTTTCAGTAGGTCCAGTTTTCCGGTGGGGGGAGAATCCGAACAAGATTATAAGCACCTATATATTCACATAATGAAGAAGGCCATTGTTACTGAAACACAAAAATCTCATTACTGCTTATATGCACTACTACTCTTAGATTTGAAACCGATTATATTACAGTAAATGGAACTGTATCACATTATAACATTCATTGGTTTACTTCAGTGGCTTTACAAGGTAAAAAGGCAGACTGCAATCCACCTAATCAGCACAATAATTTATACTGTATATGAAGAGTTCAAAGTACGGACAACTGGACTGATGCTACAAAACAATGACCCACAACAATCTCTTCAAACATCCATAAAAATATTGAAATTCAATTCACTGCAACAGCAATGACTTGATTGGAAAATTGGAAAAAAAAAGCTAATTTGTTTATTATTAATTATAGACACCTACACTGCAAAAACTAATTCCTATAAAAGCAAAAAAAAAAGCTTACGGTGCGTCCGAAATGCAATACTAAAAAGTATATACTAAAAAGTATACTTAAGTTCGGCACACTTTTGAGTAAATATCAGTAGTGTGCATTAATTCGGACGTACTATTAAGAGCGCACACGGCACTTCCTGCTGTAGGGAGGTGGGGTTGTTACCATGGTAACCTGTCACAGCAGCGGTAGCAGCGGTAGCAGCGGTGGCAGCGCTCCGCTCTTTCCCGTTTATTCTTGCCGAAACAAGATGACATTATATAATATTATTATATACGAATATTATAATATTAATATTATATAATAATATTATTATACTTAATATTATACTTGTGACATTATACGTATCACTTAGCAACCAAACGCCGCTGCATTGCATTGTGGGAAGTGTCTGCTGGGCTAGTGTCCATCAATCCACACTCAAAAAATTCTCCGGAATGAGTATGGATAGTGCATACTATTGAGTACGTTCTAATGTTTCAGACGCACTAAAAAATCTCACATACTCATTTTGCATACTCATTAGGGTGGAAGTATGCGATTTCGGACGCACCCCTAGTTTCACCCCTAGAAAATTAGAAGAGTATTTTGCTGGTTTTAAGAATTCTAGTCAAGACAATATTTCTTACCCCAATGGGGGGTAATATTTTCACTTAAAATAAGACAATTTTGACTAGATTTATGGAATGTTAGGCTAGATGGCCTGTTTTTTTCAGTGTACTCCCAAAATCAGATGCTAATTATGGCAAGAATCCCAATAATGAAGAGGAGTGAAAAATAGCAAGTGGGTGAACTGCATTTTATTACAGAAGCAAATTCCTGACGAGAAATGTGTTCTAGGGTTAGTGTTTTAATCAACTTTACAAGAAACCTTGGCGTTCCCATGCCCTGGGATCAAATCATTCTGACATCTGAACTTTTATTTCCATTATTGAATAAGCTCCAACGGCAATGAAAAAGAGGTGGCAGGTGTCTCAGTTGATATTGTTTTGAACTTCCAAGGTATGGAATAAAGGGCAGAATAAAGGTCCTACTGAGGTGGGAACGACCTGGCTGTGATACTGGAGCTACAGATATGAGCCGCAATTTCATTCAATAGGATTTTCTGCACTTTTGATTGCAAGGACAAAGGACTATGATACAAAGAAACAAAGAGATGAACACTTTTTCTTCTTTGAATCTCCTGCAGGCTGTAACTAGGTGATTGGTGTTCAACACAGTCGCAGCTATGATGTTTTGGATGGCAGCAGTAAAATACAAAAACCTGATTGTATGTAGTTACAGTAGGTCAGTAAAGACAAGATTCCCCGAAAGATGAAGTTCTTCAGGTTTGGGGCCTGTAAAACCATGTTTGTACACCAGCACGTCTGAACCTGCAAACGGTCGATGTGCCGCTCCTTGTTCCAGAAAGTATGGTTTTTGACGTTGCTCAAAAGCAGCACAAAGATGAGCAAACCAAACACCAGAAGGAAAAAAAGAAGGAATTAAAGCAGCAAGCAGCGATGAACGGGCCCTCGCACCCTTGGGCACGTTCAGGCTGCAGTGGAAGCTTGTATGACTTGATGTAGATTCTTCAGGCCTGGACATTTAGTGGATGAAACCACCCACGACTCTCTATATCAAACCATTCAAATGTTATGGCAGAAAGTAGAAACTATCAGATATCACCCAATCAGATGAAGGGGCGGGGCTAACTTGCACCAATTATGTTCAAGGACTCAAAACCATGTCCGATGACACCACCCATGAGTCTTTATGTCAAACCATTCAAAAGTTATAGCAGAAAATAGGGACTATCAAATATTGACCAATAAGATGAAGGGGCGGGGCTAATTCAGGCCAATGAAGGTCAAGGACTCAAAACCCAGTCCAATGACACCACCCACAAGTCTCTATGTCAAACCATTCAAAAGTTATGGCAGAAAGTAGGAACTATCAAATAGGGACCAATCAGATGAAGGGGGGGCGCACTTTTTGGCATCTATCGTCGCCACGGTAACGCTTTTGACTGAGAAAAGTAATGCGCATGGTCGCAGGATCTAGACGCACATTTTGATGTATAACACACCTGGGTGCACGTTACGGTTCGGGTGAAGAAGCGGCCGAAGCAATGGCATAAATTGCGGCAAAATTACACGATTAATTCAAAATGGCCGACTTCCTGTTCGGTTTCGGCCATGACGCCAAGAGACTTTTCTTTAATTTGCGACATGATTAGATACAGGTGTGTACCGATTTTCGTGCATGTACGTCAAACCGTATTGTGGGGCTTGAGGCACAAAGTTTTCTAGGGGGCGCTGTTGAGCCATTAGGCCACGCCCATTAATGCAAATGAATGCATTAAATATCAAATGTTTCACCAGGCCTGGCTTGTGTGCAAAATTTGGTGACTTTTGGGGCACGTTTAGGGGGGCAAAAAGACCCTCATTTTGTCGGAAGGACAAAAATTCCTACAGATACAATAGGGCTTTCGCACTGTCATAATACAGCATTTACATCCTAGGTTTTAATTATTTTAAATTGTTTGGATTATAAACTAAGTTTCAGACACATTTCACTCCTGTGTTAATCTAAAGTGGATCACATGTAGACGTCGTCTACAATCTGGTTTATATTACCCGTGCCTCTGTGGTTCAAGGTAACAGACTGAAAGAAACCCCCTTCCCTGCCCTTTTACTTGAACCCCCCTAACACATGGTGGTCGTGGGTCATCATTTCAAAGCAAAGAACCCTGGTTGAAGTAAAAGAAGTTGGTGGGATTAAATCAACCTGATCTCACAAAAATCCGTGAAATGCCCACGACCTCTCACCACTATTTTCCGTGGTACCAACACGGAAAGTGGTATAAATCCGTCTGAGCACCACGGATATTGTACCATGCAAAGTCAATGGGATCCGTTGTCGTGATATATACACAGATTATGACATTATTATTATTTATATATTATTCTTTGTTATAGTGGCTAAATTATTCATTTTTGTCGCGCAAGGTACTGTTTGTTACTGTCAGTTTGGAAAAGCATGTTTTTAACACTGTTTTAGCAGTGTTTTCTTGAGGTTTTAATGGGAGCACCACGGATATAGTACTATGCAAAGTCAATGAGATCCGTGGTCGTGATATATACACGGATTATGACATTATTATTATTTATATATTATTCTTTATTATAGTGGCTAAGTTATGAGTTTTTGTCGTGCAAGGTACTGTTTGTTACTGTCAGTTTGTAAAAGCAACAAAAATCCATTCAGCTCACACAAAGGCAGCCACAGCGTAACAGTGGACGCAGTTAAGAGCAGAACCCTGAAGTTGAAAGGCATGAGTCAACTATGACCCGGTGCCCAAAAATTAAAAGAACCTCTAAATACTGAAGATTATCTTGCAAAGTCTCCAAACAGCATCACAGCACTCTTCCTTTGGACGTCCTGTGCACGACCGTGACAGTATCTTCCATTTGTAGCACCCGCAATAAAATAAGACTACATTAATATGAACAGTTGACATAAAATTTGTGGGAAAAAAAAATACAAGTGAGGAATTGTAAGGAATTGCATGTTTTGTTTTAAATTTAATTATGTCACCAGCAGCCACCCCCCACCCCAACATACTGGGTTTATATTCTCTAAGAAGGAAACATTTTTGGAAACATTTTATGTTACAACATGATTTGCAGATGCATAAATAACGTATCTAAAAGTAGCAATTATGACACTAAAGTCATTATGACGGTATTAAATCATTAAGAAATAATATTATCCCAAAGACATCTATAATAATATATATTTTTCCACTATGTGACCCCAGGAGCCCGAGTGGACAATAAACTGAAAATGTGCATATTAACAGACATACTTGACAATTTTTAGACTTTTTGATAATGTCAATTGAGGGATGATTAGACTTGAGGGGAAAAACACAGATTGCGGTTGTCGTCATTTAGATTTAGATTTATTAGATTGAAGTTCAGGAATCCCAGCCTGAATGGTTAGCAGATGGCTGACATGTTTCAGCTGAACTGTGGATGGATTTCAGGAGTTTAGCTTGGAAATGTGTTGAGTTTATTGGAAACTGAAATCGTACTAATATTCAGAGGTGTCAAGTAACAAAGTACAAATACTTCGTTAACTTACTTAAGTAGAAATTTTGGTTATCTATACTTCACTGGAGTAATTATTTTTCAGACGACTTTTACATTTTAAAAACAGCCTTGTTACTCTATTTCATTTCGGCCTTTAAAAAAAACTATCCAGTTAAATTGCTCCATCCGGATAGAGTGAATTTGGTTGTGGTTGTTTCAGATGTTCTTGTCCAGTTTTGTTCTTACATCCGTTCCCTCAGATTCCTGCAACTAAACTTGGATGTACATTCCAATAAAGGTTAGGATAAATGATAACATGCCTCTGAAGTTTGACTTTTTGCACCATTACAATACTTATAGGCAACTAGTCATCATGTCTCCTGCTCTCTGAAACACATGTTAATGCTCAATAGTACACATATATGGTTCTTTAATATATTTACATTATACTAAGATACATTCATTTTCAATGGCTTTTGTCCTTAATGGCTTTTTCCCCCTTACATTACTTTTACTTTTATACTTTAAGTAGTTTTGAAACCAGTACTTTTATACTTTCACTTGAGTAAAAAACTTGAGTTGATACTTCAACTTCTACAGGAGTATTTTTAAACTCTAGTATCTATACTTCTACCTGAGTAATGAATGTGAATACTGAAGACACCTCTGGTAATATTGAAATATTTACTATACAACAATTTTTTCAAAGTAATAATCTTATTGATACAAATCTTTGTTGAGTCTGTCTTGATTTTCTACGAGGTTCTCACTCCTCTGGCAACAAAACCCAGAGGTTTTAGAGTCGACGTCAACAAGAACATGACATTGAGTCGGGGAAATAAGTCTGTTTAAACATAACATTTCTACTCTTCTCCTAAGTTTAGCCAACAGAATAAAACACATACAGACATAAATTCACTAACATGTGTTACGATGACGCAGGCGTTGGCATTTTATTAAACCCACGTTATAACTTAATATTTAGAAGAGCAACGGGTTCAACAATGTGACAGCAAGTGGCATTTTCTTATCCGTCATCAAATAAGATAACATCTCCTGCTATTTCATGCATAATGTGAGTGCTTGTGTGTCTGCGTTCGCTCCCTCTGCCCGTCTCCAATTTTCCAGATCAATACTAGCCCGTTTATCTAACCAACCTGATACAGCTACCTATTCCACAGCACAGCCAGATACTGGCGTCTCTGTGCATGATCCTGCACGTGTCCCTCCGGCAGCAGCGGCGTTATAGGCCTATGGTTTCATCTGAAGTGGAAACTGAATCTTTATGCTCCTAAAAATAGAGCAAGACATGTTTTGTTTCTCTCTAAAACACACTATATTATGCATCGCCTTAAGCAGCCCTGTTCTCTGTGAAATCACACAACTTAATAATGATTGATAATGATTTTCTGCAATATTATATATATATATAAATATAAAAACAGGATGGTAAATTATAGAGGGTGATAAACAGGAAGAACCAAGTGTTCCTCTGAATTGCTAACTGAATTATTGCACAATTACCACTGGAGAAAGAATAAAAATACAAAAAAGAGGAAGAAAATAAGTAGAAAAAATGACAGCAAGTGGTTAAAGCAAAGTATGAATTATACAACTGAAACAGAGTAAACTATAAGTCATGATACGACAGAATATTATAATCTTTTTTTAAATAGACCCCTAGATTCATATTTCCGGTACATTTTCAAACTGCTTCAGACACTATTTAGAAATGCATTATATATATATATATATATACATATATATATATATATATATATATATATATATATATATATATATATACACACACACACATATATATAAATATATATATATATATATATATATATATATATATATATATATATATATATATATATATATATAATTTCTGTACTTGTTATCCCAGATTCCTGACAGAATTCCTTAGTGGCTTTCCAAGCTGAAGGTGCTGTGACTGCTGTCTAACTACTCCAGTTTTGCAAAAACTAGATACATTTAAAATCCATGTAATATAAGTGATGAATTTAACAAGATTCTTGGAGATTCCCAATTTTATGATTTCCTGGAATAACACTTTGCTCTCTTTGGACAAATAGTAGTGAAGTTAAAGGAGCTTGAGGCAGGATTTATGAAAAAAATTCGTATACATTTTAAGTTTTCTAGTAATAATGTCAGATGAAGCGTTCCAAACCAAAAAGAATGAGCCCTCTAGCGTATCTCCGTTGCCTTGAACAGGCTGTGTGCTGCAAAATGTGCTGCAATTCTGGGCCCGAATTTCCCGCGCTGTCCTGCAGATGTGACGTCACATGACGCTGCATGTGCGTTCTCCCCGTTCTCCCGTGCCGGTGTCGGTGCTTTTTTTTCCCACCTGCTTTTTTTTATCGGAGGTCTCCCGTACGTGATCAGAGGTGGACAGAGTACTCGACCCCAGTACTTGAGTAAGAGTACAAATACTACTCGTCAAAATTTACTCCGTTACAAGTAAAAGTAGCTCAGTCAAAATATTACTTGAGTAAGAGTAGAAAAGTACTTGCTTTTAAAGGTACTTAAGTATCCAAAAGTAAATGCTTTTAAATTTACTTTAAGTAAAAGTAAGAGTAAGAGTAAATTTCTTATTTTCCACATCAGTAAATTACTATATTTTTTCTAAATTAATTTAAGGATCTTTTAACTCTTGTTTCTGAGAATTCGATGTTGAGTTGTTGAAAGCAGAGAGGTAGTTCTGCTTCGGCAGACACAATAAACATTTGAAAATAAATGTCTGTGGTTTGTCTGTGCCCTCGTTTTTTACTCGGTCGAACTCAAACATTGAGTTAAGATACGGCCAAGGATTTTGTGAAAGTCCCTGCTCCGAGTCCGGCTCATTATCAGACTCAGACGACTCAGCGGATTGTCTTTCTTCTCCCGACGCAGGCGTAGCCATTGTTGCGGCTATATCTTGACTTGTTGCAGCTCTGTGTTGACAAACGCAGGCTACTTTGGCGGTATCGTTTTGAGGAGGCTTGACGTATTTCCGCTTTACGTACATCCCAGTGGAGAGCGTGCACTGTGATAGGTCTCCTCCTTTGACAAAAACAGCTTGTGTCCAATAGGATTTTAGGGAAGAAGAAAAAAGAGCAGACCTGAAAGTAACGAGTACTTTTCAGCCTTCCTAGAAATTTACTCGAGTAAAAGTAAAAATATTTGTCTTGGAAATGTATTCAAGTAAGAGTAATAAGTACCAAAGAAATCTAATACTCAAGTAAAGTACAAATCCTCTGGATATGTACTTAAGTACAGTACTCAAGTAAATTTACTCCGTTACTGTCCACCACTGTACGTGATGACGTTCCGTCTTGTGATTGGCTTTTGACCGTTTGCGTGAAAAGACCAGGAACAGAGTGACTACAGCAGCCGAGAGAGAGAGAGAAGTCATTGAAAGAAGGTCGTGTCGTGAACAGCAGTTATATGTTTCTTCTCCCTTTTACCTCCACTATGATCTGCTGCTTCTGACTTTACAGAAGTGTATGTCTCTATATGTTCTCATTGTTGAATCTGTAAATGTCTAAGCAAAATAGTCATAATACATTATATAAATATAATAAAAAAAATGTAACGTCAACTAAGCGCTCACTGATTAATCCGCAATTGCCAAAAAAGACGCTTTGAATGTGAAGACATGGTGAAAAACTACCTTCCTAGCTTAACATGGCAAAAAAATACCTTTGCGGGGAAAAAATGCACACTTCCGGGGAAAATATTTCAGCCCGATACAATCTGGTACTCACACCGGCTTCACTGTTGGCTGCAGTACCCCCAACGGCCGTCGTGGTGAAGGGTGGCGCTATAGAGTCTCATTTCTTAAAAGGAGCCTCATGCTCCTTTAATCACAAGTAACAAAAGCAAACCACCTTCACAGAGCGCCTGTAGAAGTACAGCATGATTGACAATATTAGACGCTTTCATAAAGTCACCAAAGAGGGCGGCTTGATATTCTCTTTTGTCAACAACTGATAATATAATTTACAACCAAGGTGATAAGAGTAAATATACTTTTAAGATATAAAACCAAAGCAATGAGTTGGTTGTGAATAACTCAAGGACTTCAGCAAGATAAGTGTGTGGAGGCATTAAAAGCAGACTGCGAGCCTTGACAGAGCTCTGAACTCTCTGAATGCACCTCAGGTTTTGTTTAGTCTTCTCTGCGAATCAAGGAACATATTTAACACGGAGAGAAAAATAAAACACATTACACTTGAGTAAATGACATGGAGGAGACAGAGGGATATGAAGGCTGAGAACTGGGAGAGCGTAGACAAAAGAAAAGAGGCTAACGCAGCGAACTGAAGCTCTAAAAGTTTCAATTTAATGTTGAATAATTCATTAACCTCTCTGTCAGACTCCTAAACTATTTAGGTTACTAGAAGATATAACGGTACAAAACAATGCTGGCTTGTCAAAGACTTGTAAAGGAGTAGGGATATAATGCAGGTATATATATATATTATATATATATATGTACAAAAAATGAAGAACAAATAAAGATTGATACCTGTAAGTAAGAAGTCGTATGTAATAGCAATAACAAGGCTGTCACTTTAAGAGAGAAATGTTCTCTCCTTTTGCTGTTTTTGTTTCAACAGTTGATATGAATGAAATATCAGTGAAGTGCTTTGGTCAAAACACCAAAGCAATGCAATAAAAAAGTCACCACTTGACTCCGCCTGTCTTATGTGCCAGGTTTACTTCCTTTAAAATCTGACTGACCTCTTTTTGCTCCTTTAGAGCATCACTGGAAGATGCATGATGTGCTGGTGAAGGAAAAGATGGGAGGGCTGGATAACTACTCACAAGTCAGATATCTCTCTCCAGCGGCCTAAAACTGACAGGACTGTGTTACGAAGGAGTTTTTTTAAATTTGATTTAGACAACCGGATATCTGCACTTGATTGTAGAAAAAGTGATTTACTTAGATTTAACTTTTTATGCTATAGTTTAATTAGACATATCAGTCCTCCACAACATTACATTTGTGTTTTTTAGGACATCTACAACATGACGGCTGTACAATATTATATAATCGAGCAATCACAAAAAAAGTTTTTTGTAGACAGTTCATGATTTTCTGGAGAAGATACTTTAAAAACATTAAATTAATATATTAACTTGGCAAATGCATTGCTCATAAAAACTGATCTGGTCTCCTCTTTCAGAATTCACTAGCAAAAACTCAAAATCGTAACAAGAATATTTGTCCTATTTCTGGTTAAAATGTCTAATTTTTAGTCCAAAAAATCTCATTACACTTAAAACAAGACTCATCACTGGAAAAAACAACAATTTTCACCTGTTTCAAGTAGATTTTCACTTAAAATAAGTAGAAAATTCTGCCAGTGGAACAAGATTTTTTTGCTTGTAATGAGAAGATAAATCTTGTCCCACTGGCAGATTTTCTACTTATTTCAAGTGAAAATTTACTTGAAACAGGTGTAAAAGTTATTTTTCTGGTAATGACTCTTGTTTTAAGTGTAATGAGATTTTTTGACTAAAAATGAGACATTTTAACTAGAAATAGGACAAATATTCCTGGTAAGATTTTGAGTTTTTGCAGTGTACCTCTTGTAGGGTTGCAATAATGCAATAAACCCTTAGACCAGGATGAGCGAGTGAGCAAAGGTGAATAGCAAATCAAGCCAGACATGGACAAAGAATTTTCCAGAGCTATGATTGCTTTTAATTAAAAAAAAAACAACACCAACTGCAGGATCACAGGCCTAGAACTGGAGGAGTACTAGCGGTAGCTCAAAGCTGACCCCACACTAACACACACCTTTAAACTCCAATTACTCCCCATTATAAACATGCAGGACATACTGTACCACCCCACAAATCACACATACAAGGCCTTACACATCAATATTAAAAAACTAGGAACAATAAGTCAAAAACTCGTCTACCCATCAAAAGTATGACACATAATTACACAAATCTTACAACCTAATAATCAAATCAAAACTAAACGCCAGAAAACAAACAAAACAACGGCTCCCCTCCCCTTAAAGGAGCATGAGGCAGGATTGAGGCAGGATTTATGAAAAAAATTCATATACGTTTTTAGTTTTCTAGTAATAATGTCAGATGAAGCGTTCCAAACTCAAAAAGAATGAGCCCTCTAGTGTATCTCTCCGTTACCTTGAACAGGCTGTGTGCTGCAAAATGTGCTGCAATTGTGACCGGAATTTCCCGCGCTGTCCTGCGGATGTGACGTCACATGACGCTGCATGCGCGCTCTCCCCGTTCTCCTGTGCCGGCTTCGCTGTTGGCTGCAGTACCCCCGACGGCCGTCGTGGCGAAGGGTGGCGCTAATTAGTTCATGCTCCTTTAAGTCCAGTTGGTGCGGCCCAGCATGATGGCCATCAGCTGGGCTCCTTGGCCAATAGCTGATGATCTGACATTTTGGCCTCTAGTGAGGGGAATACTTAGCCGCTCCCTCACACCTCTACTGAGACTTGCTGAGCAAGGTTGTCGAAAGAGAGTTTAGCTCTGGATGAAGGAGTGAAGGTAGGCAGGAGCCGTTTGGGTAATTGTTTGGTAGCCAGAAGCAGAGCTTTGAACTTGATGTGTGCTGCAACTGGAAACCAGTGCAGGGTGATTAGCAGCGGAGTGACATGAGCTCTTTTGGGTTGGTTGAAGACCAGACGGGCTGCTGCATTCTGGATCATCTGCAAAGATTTAACTGAGCAGCAGGGAGGCCGACCAACAAGGAATCACAGTAGTCAATGCGTGACATGAAGAGAGCCTGAACCAAAAACTGTGTCATATGTTTTGTCAGGTAGGGTCTGATTTTCCTGATGTTGTAAAGAGCGAATCGGTAAGACTGGGAAACCAAGGCAACATGGTCCTTAAAGGTCTAATATGACACAAAGATTCCTAGCAGAAGATGTGGGCACAAGTGTGGTAGAATCCAGCTGCACGCTTATCTGAAGAGGTAAGGAATGACTGGCTGGACAGACCATAAGCTCAGTCTTAGACAGATTTAGCTGAAGGTGGCGGTCCTTCATCCATGCAGAGATATCAGAAAGACAGGCCGATATCCGCATTGAGACGGTAGTGTCGCCAGGTGGGAAGGAAAGGAAGAGCTGGGTGTCATCGGCATAGCAGTGGTAAGAGAACCCATGAGAACTGATGATTTCACCTAGTGAAGTGGTGTATACTGAAAAGACAAGAGGGCCAAGCACCGATCCCTGTGGCACCCCTGTTGCCAGCTCATGCGTTCTGGACACTTGTCCTTGCCATGACACTCTGAAGGATCTTCCTGTGAAGTAAGACATAAACCACAAGAAAACAGATCCTGAAATGGCAAGCTTTGAGAGTGTGGAGAGGAGGATGTGGTGGTTGAGCGGGTCAAAGGCAGCAGACAGGTCCAGCAGTATGAGGACTGAGGACAGACCAGCAGATCTGGCAGCTCGTAGGGACTCAGTAACTGACAGAGGAGCAGTTTCAGTCGAGTGGCCTAAAGCCAGACGGATTTGGATCGTACAGGCAGTTGTTATGAAGGAACTGTGAGACCGGACCTAAGACAGCTCGGCCGGTAGTTTTAACCTGGGCAGGGTTGAGTGTGGGTTTTTTCAGCGGTGTTGTGACCCGAGCTTGTTTGAAGGCAGGGGGAAACATACCAGATTTAAGAGAAGAGTTGATAATGAGGGTTATTGCAGGTTTGACGGTAGGTAAAATGCTCTGCAGGATGTTGGTAGGAACAGGATAAAGAGGACAGGTTGTTGGTTTTGAGCCGACTAGAAGTTTAGAGATTTCCTCCCATAAGTATCTTAGGGCCAAATCGACAAAGAATAGATCGCGCCCGCAAATAGCCCTGTGAATTGCGCCACATTTGCGCCCGCAATTTGCCCCGCTTTAAGGTCCTATTCACAAAAGATTTTGCTCTAATGATATGCCGGCGCAAACACGCCCATAAAGTTTTGCAGCTGAGTGCAATTTTCCCTTGTCTGAGTAAGTGAGCAGAGCTGTTTCCAGTGTTCTCCATATTTCAGCACACAGATTGGTCCATAATGAAAACTGCAGAGAGCACAACAGCCTCAACTTTCACGTATTTGTACTTCTCTAGTATTTCGCATGTATGACATAAGCTAATGAAATGTCAAATGTTAAGAGGCTGTGCGCATTTACGCACAAGGATCAGCACCAGTAACTTCATTAACACTGGATCGGGATCAGATCAGGATCTGACGGTATTTCATGTTCTGTGTTTTGCTACACACACCTACAGGTCAGCTGTTAAACACACACATCCTACATTTATATGTTTATATGGTGGAATTGCTTGTAATAAAGCAAACCCCTTTACTGTATGGATGAATCCTGAGCTCCGTCCTGTTATTTTTATTTTTAAATCCGAGACTTGATCTGAGTGTGTACAGTCATGTCTGACTGTAGATTTCACCCTTAATATCATTCAGTATCACACAGGCTTGAATGATATTGAAGAGAGAGAGAAACAGAGACAGAGCAGGAGTGAGGAGTGAGTTTGCGCGCAGTTAATACATGCTTCTGAAACACGGTATTTGCTCCACTATTTTTGCGTGTGGCAAATAGCGCTGGCCTTTGTGAATTAGACGGTTTTTGCAATGAGGCTTATTTGCATAGAAAGGGGGAAAATTTTGCGCCGAATGTATGAATATTACCTAATTTACATGCATGCAAATGGCACAGGCGCACCATGACACTATTTGCTTGGCAGCGCAGTTTGTGGTGCAATTCGCCCTTTGGGGGTGCTTTGTGAATTAGACGCTCTCTTTTTGTCTCATTTGCACCGGTTTAGCGGCCGCAAAAGCCGCGCAATCCTTTTGTGGATTTGGCCCTTATTGTGTATGTAGTGTATCCTGCATATTGAAGACCCCCATCACAGCTGAGATCTTTCCTGTCTTGACCTTCAGCGCACTAGAAATATCTGATATCTCTACCAGCTCTTCGCCTCTGTCCTCTCCATTCACAGACATCTGAACTGGTGGAACATCTCAACAGACAGGAGTCTCACATTTCTGCCCACACACAGAGCTACAGGCGTAGCGGCAGCCACAGTCAGACCTGCTCCTTCTTCCAGGCTCCACCGGGACCCCCAGTATCACATCCATCTCCTCCATCCTGCAGACTCAGAGTCAGAGTTTAGAAACAGCCTTCACTCCAGGTTTAAGCACAGTCCCATCCTTCAGATAGAAGGCTTCCCTTTGTTCTAGTAAAAGTCCTAAATTGCTTTGTATGTTGACTGGTTAGTTTTCATTGAGGTAAGCAGAAGAAGTGTTAATCAGGAATGACAAACAGCATGTGCAGGACTGCGGCTGTTCCACCCACAACCTGCTGATCAGAGGCAGTTTTCACAACACGCACACTGGAGTATTACAAAGAAGAAAAAAGAAAAAAAAAACTGTACAAAGCTCTTCACTGGTGCCATGATTCGTGTGTCTGACACACATTTCTAATGCTTAAAATTATATTTTATTTTCATCAGTAATATTTTTTCTTTATAGACAACAGGACACGCTGAGTGGTATGCTCGTTGCCAAATCTGCGTTTTTATAATAAAAATGTATTGACTAGCTGGGGATTTTAGGGGGAAAAGAAAATATTGGGGAAAGAAATTAAAACATTTGCATGGCTAAACTTGAAAATGACTTAATACGTATGGATAATGGGGATCCTTCAACCTCCATGGTGCATATTTATCCACACACATTACTAAGCTGATGCTGAGGTTGCATAATCTCCTTTACAGGGTTTTTGGTCTTTGCCACCTCATTTGTTCCTGAGAAATCATTATTTTTTTCTCCTTGTATTTTCGCGAACATGCCATGCTGGTGTGTTGACCTACCGTCTACTCTCGGTATGTGTGTTTCTCATGAAGGCCAGACGCAGTTTGAAGCCAGACCAAACCAGAGCCTACAGCACTAAAAATAGATCCTTGAACAAAAACAGAAAAGGACAGCGAGCACTTTAAACCATAAAAGCTCTGCCTCCTGTCAATTTATGTCCTTTTTACATGATGCAGTTTTTGTTAAATCCATTAATGTTTTTATTGATGGACATTTAGGAGTCGGTGGAATAAGTGCTATTGACCATTATTTGCTCCAAAAATCTGAGGACACATAAAACCTTGGCTTTTTATAGACTGACTTTTACATAATGAACTGAAATGACTGCACCTGTTTGACTTGTACAGGGAGAAATGCATTTGTTTTTACATTTATACAAAACCAACCCAGTTTCAAGTATTGTTATGATTCTGTGATCTGAACAATCTCGTCCAGTTTTCATCTTTATAACCAAAGTCGAGTTTATAACTCAAATTCTTCTTCTGCTGCATGAAATTCATCACGACTACTTATTGCCAACAATGTTTTCTGAGCCGGCCCCATTAATCCCACCCATCTTTTTCTGTACTATACTGTATGTCACAAAGCGACCCACCAGCTCTCCCACGACTTCAGAATCATCTAAATAGAAGACCAGACTTTAGATTTTACTGGAAGTCTGAGATTAAAAAAAAAGAAAAAAAGAAAAAAAGATTAAATCCCAGTCCCCTGTGGTGCTGCTGAATAACCACTCAGACGCACAGCCCTGTAGCTGAGCAAACGGAGGTGTGTTTGTCCGGTAGTCAATAATCCAGGTGTTTGGGGAGGCATTCATGAACATGATCCTCACAGCTTCTGCATGCCTTGCCCAGATGAAGGTAGATGTTGCTGTCTTATACTATAACCCTGTCCCCGAGACTTTTCTGATTTGGGTTGTCAGAGCAACTGGTTCTGCAGTTAGATGGATGTCGTAAAGGGGACCTATTATGGCATCTAATCCCTGTTTTAAACAGGCCTTGAATGTCTTAAAAACAAGCTTTTGATTGTTTTTGCTGAATAAATTAGAAATTCAGCCTCTGAGCCATGTCTTTATCTTCCTATTCTCTAACCTCATTATCTATGCAGGATTCTGAGTGGGCGGGGCTATGATAATGAGGCTCTGTGCTGATTGGCTGCCTGAATGACGCGATACACCGCTACGAAAAAATTACAGAGCTCCGGCCGGCACCGTGTCCTAACTGCATGCGATGCCAGCGTCAGCGACAAAATCAATTCCATGGCTTTATTTTCTATTGGACTGTCTTAACTGGATGCAGCGACGCTGCGCAGCGTAGCGCAACGCGACGCGACGAGGCGCGCCGTTTTGAGCTGAACATTTGTCGGACGCCCTGCTTCTATTTTCTTCCTGTCGCTCGCGTTGAAAGCCGGTTGAAAGCGCTGTAGGAAACAGTCACGGATGAGGAACGGCTGATCCAGTTAGTTGAAATGAGAAGTTATCTCTATGATTCCTCCTCATTTCACTACAAAAACCTCAATAAAGTGGCAGCTGCTGGAGGGAGATGGACAGAGAGCGTCCGATGTCACGCAGTGCTACGTGATAGTCAGACGCTCTCGTGCAGTTACACGGTTTTATAGTTGTGGGCGTGGTTTGCATTTTGGTTACGTAACAAAAATGCGCAGAATCTGAACGGCTCGTAGATCCACATCACACTGGACGGTTCATCCGGGCGGCTGTACAGACACTGCAGAATTTGGTTGCTTTCTTCCTTCTCTGAGTTGGCAGGCTGAGGGGAGACCACTTTATATATGTTAAAGCAAGAGAAAATGTGTTTTTCATAATAGGTCCCCTTTAAATTAAAGAGTTAAAAAAAACTACAGAAATTCGTAAGTGGCGCTGCGATGGACTGGTGACCTGTCCAGGGTTTACCCCTGCCTTTCGCCTGTAATTAGCTGGGATAAGCTCCAGCAGACCGCCGTGACCCCCGTGACCCTGCAAAGGATAAAGCGGGTATAGAAAATGGATGGATGGAAATTCGTAAGTCACGTCTAACAAAACTACTCGTGATATTCAATTAACAGAAGTGTTCACTTTGACTATAGAAGCATTTCTTGCTTTAGGTTAAAAACATGTTTTTTAAAATCTATTTTTACTTGTCTTTTATGAACACGGGAAAATCAAATATGTGTTCAGATGAGTCTGTTGAAACCTATGCATCCTCTAAAATGTATTTATAGTCACTGCAAGATTCAATTACTTTAATGCAATTAAGTTAATTTAGTGTAAACAGGTTTTCAAGTGACCGATACTAGAAGGTTTAGAAGATTTAGAAGGTAAGAACCTAAAATTAACTTGCAAATGTAGATAATTCATGAGGAGGAAACTAATGGCTTGTATTTTTGCTTGCATGCCCACACGCATGCACGGACACGAAACCAGTTGGTCTGCTTGTGTTGTGATTAATTCAATGAGGCTTAAACACATGAAGGTCAGTGATCACATCTCCTCATATGTATGTGATGTGACTAAAACCGTGCAGACACCTATAGGTTCCTTCATCTTCTCGCTGTCTTTGCAGGGGCTTTGATGCGCTTCTTAACCTGTTAATTTATGTACCAGCTTTGCTCCTTAAAGGAGACAAGAACTGTTTTACTCATCACCGTGCGACAGGAAACCCACTCAGACTTCGTTAAAGTCTTCATCAAACTATTTTGCTCCCATATGATGGATGAGCAGACCGTCAGCCATTACTTGGTAGGGCTGGGCGATATATCGAGATTTTAATATATATCGATACATTTTCAAACGCGATATGGTACGAGACAATATCGTTTATATCGATATAGCTTTTTTTTTTTTTTAAATGATTTTATTATAGCTTATTTTGTGACAAATTGACTTGAATGTTTTATTTGAGATTTGCACAAATGTTTTGTCATTTGCACAACTGTCAACCTCAGTGGAAAAGTCTGCCTGTTACTGTCTACATTGTATTAATTGCACAGTGTATTTTAATTTAATTGTTATGCAGGAAAGGGATATTTGTTTTATTTTATTCAAGAAGCATTTTTATTCTATATATGCAGGCAGTTTATTTTTATTTCATTTGTTTTATACATGTTGATATTGTGCAGACCTCTGTTAATAAAGGAACCTGTGTGACATTTGGCACGAGGCTTTGTATTAAAACTGACTGTTTTTTTAAGGGTTTGCCTCAGAAAAAATTTAGCTAACAGAGATGCTATGCTATAATGCTTTGGGGGAAACCCCAATTATGGCACAGAAAAAATATCGATATATATCGAGTATCGCCATTCAGCTAGAAAATATCCAGATATGACTTTCGGTCCATATCGCTCAGCCCTATTACTTGGTTAATCAAGTTCACCAGACACCAGAAAATGGGAATCCCAAAGGAGTTAACGTTTAATCCTTGAACTAACATCTCATCCGTTCCTGTCTTATTTGAATGGTTAATACCAACTGCCATCAGACTTTATAATAACAGCTTAACCTCTACTTGCCCTGGATGGACTTTACTATTTATTTTCCTATATATAGATACAGTGTTATAGAGAAGTTTTGTTTACAAGAATTACATTTACTATATTTGCAAATTACAATAAAGAAAAAATGGGATAAAACACTGTAAGAGGCAGAAGTAAGTAGCGATAAAAGCAAGGTGAGAGGAAAATAAGAATGATTGAGCAACACTGAAAGAGTATATCTCTGATACAGTGGTAAAAATGACTGAACTTCCACACCTAAAATGAGCAATAAATTGCAAACATGCCCTTGTGTTGCTTTCCTTGTGTGCAATAGTTTTAGCAAACTGTTGAGAATGTGCAACTCTCCCCATTTTCATCAAATAACAACTTAGTCAAGCCTATTTTATCTACACAGTCCAATATCATATGAGGCATGTTTCTATTTGCACATGGAGTTAAGCGATAAATGAAAAAGAATAGTAACTATCACCTGTCTTTAAAGAGAAACAAAGGGTAGTTATAGGTACACATAAAACTATCCAGCAGCTGTAATGTATTATAGGATACGTAAACAATAACAATGCTGAGGCTAAATCAAGAAACTGGTGTATAAACTCGGCATGTGCAGCAGGAAGCCAGGGGAAACACGGGTACACAAAACTATACACACACACACACACACACACACACACACACACACACACACACACACACACACACACACACACACACACACACACACACATGCAGACAACTGACAGAGCAAACACGGTAACCTTCTTTTTAATGAATCACTGAAGTGGAAAAACAAACAGTGGAAAATTTCCTGAGGTCAAAATTAAACTGACAGTCAGCCCTCAATACACCTTACAAGCTGGATATAAAGCCATTCATCACACACGCATTCACACAGAGAGGATATAAACGGTAATGTTCAAGTGTAAAACTCAATCATCTTGTCTTTGCAAAAGCAACAAATGATTTCAGTCAAAACCGAGCCGGATTAAAGACGAGACAGGCTACCTCAAAACTGAAGACTGTCTTTGACTACGTTTACATGCAGTCAAAATTTGGGTTATTGCTAATATTCCGGTTACTGAAACATTCGGAATATTCCGTTTACATGTGTGAGCAAACAGGGTTATCCCTGTTTACATGGTAATTAATCATTCGGGATATCTGGATCAAACCAGCGACGCACGGAGAACGTGATGACGCAATTAGCGTCATTTCCGCTTCTTCTTCCTGTATCCAAATTCAAAACAAATGCTGCTTCGCGCAACTTTTCACTCACCTTCTTGTAAATCTCGCTATCGCGGTACTTTCTACCGTCTACAAATGCCAGAATGTTCATATCCTTCATTACATTTATGAAGTGATTAGTCTCCTCCTGGTCTTGTGTTTCTCCGTGTTTATAAAAACTTCCTGGACTTAAAAGACCTGGATTCCTTGCGATAAACCGGAATATGAGCAAATTCGGGTTATTCAAAGGGGTTATTGGTGTTTACATGGCCGTGCAAATTCTGGTTATTGCCAATATTCGGGTTTTAAAAGGGTTATTGACTGCATGTAAACGCAGTCTTTGATTCCAAAATCATAACTTTTTTTGGTGTGTTTTGGCTTTGAGCCGAGTGCAAACCTTGTTCTGGCATTTAAATAGATACTGTCTTAAACCAAGAAGACATACAGCACGGCAGTGTGTCATGATGCACGCCAGCTGCCACCCCTGAAACCAGTAAGAAGCAATAACAATACCACAAAATGCAGAGTACAGAGATGATCCATCTGCTGGAAGTTTAATGATTTATGATGGAACAACATACAAACTATTTTGCAACTCTTATTTTCATTTCTAATTTTTCTAATTTTTCTAATTGTCACCAAAATGTACATTTTAAATGCACTTTTAACTGTCTGCAGCACTTCCTGTTGCAAAAACAGGTATCACAGCACCGCCATCAGATTTAAAGGAGGGAAAATATGTTTCCCTGCAGCTGTTTATAGGAGCTGAAGGTTTAATTTTGTTTTTGAGACTGGCGTGAAATTCTGAATTAATATTTTATAACGCTATCCATCACGGTGGATGCATATCATTTAATCTGTTGATTCTAAAAATAAAAACATGTGCACATAAGCCCAATATCCATGCCCTGTAACTCAGTGGTTGGGAGGTGTAAACGAATATCTGGATCTATATGGACGTGTCTTTGTTGGTTGAGCATGACATCCCACAACATCCCTCCCAAATCATATCATATCCTATAACTCCGTAAATAATTCATCGAGCAGGAAAGCTTGTTTGTATGTCTTGCTCTGTAGTGAGTAACAAGCTGCACTTCTATTGATGGTAAATTACAGACTCTTGATTATCAACCACATCCCTGGCATACAGTTTGCGGTCTTTGCTGAAAGGAATCGGTTGGAAAAAGGTCTTCAATTAGCTGAAAAACATATGCATGTGAAAAACGGGTTTGCACGTGAAAAGACCAAACACGTTAAAATGTGCAGAAAGTGAAATCCATTTCTGAACAGTATTTACAAGCTGGAAAGGGGGAAGATTTCTCAGTGTTGTGCAAATGCAATTCCAAATGTGGGAAGCGCACGGTTGAGATAAGTGCACACTGAACCCGTCCTACGAGCTGGAAGCTGCACGACACAAGGCTTTTTGCATGAACGGCATGTACTAGTGAAAAGAAGCTCATATTAGAATATACTCCATAAAGCACAGTGGAGCCACTGCTGCGGAACGGAGGAATTAACCCCAAACATTGGACATAAATGTAGCTGCCTGTTCTTTTTGTTTGACTAAAAATTTCATTCATTTCATTTTCATTTTATTCTTTATTTCATTCAAAAAATAAAACAAACAATTCAATACAAATACAAATTTTCATAAATTGTGAATGAAAAGGGAGCAGAAAGAAGAAAAATCTTATATAATCTGCCCCTTTTTCCAAGAAATAAATTCACAAATAACATAAAAATTTAATTAATTAAAAATAAACAACAACTAAGTAAATAAAAAACTAAAATAAACTAAAATTACCGCCGTCTATGGGTATGTCAATCAAACTTAACTAACATGTTTCATTATATTTACTTAACAAACAGGCTTTAATTGTTCTTTTGAATGTAATGTTTGATTTGGATTCTTTGTTTTCTTTATTCAGATTGTTCCATAAACTAATTCCTTTCACAGAAACACAACGTTCCATCAATTTTGTTCTGCATCTTGTTTTTTTTTTAAATCTCTGTTCCTTTTAAGTTATACTTGCTTTCTCTTTTTTCAAATCTTTTCTGAATGTTGATTGGTAAAGTTTTTTTATGAGCTTTAAACATAATTTGCAGAATACTATAATCTACTAATTCATGAAATTTCAACAATTTTAACTGAAGGAATAATGGATTTGTTGGATCTCTATATCCTTTTCTACTGATTATTCTTATGGCTCTTTTTTGCAGAATGAAAATTGATTGATTGAATATATAACTTAGTAGTAGTAGACAAAAACAGAGTCTTCCTTTGATAGGGATCGTTTAAGAGCAAGAAAACAGCCGCTGACAATTCAACAGGTGTGACAAGAACGATCAGTACCAACTGTTTGTGCTGAACTGCAGATGAGGGAACTGTCTGGGAGTATTTGAGAATCTAATTGCCTTTCCAGAATTTTTCAGTATGTTGTGTGCTTTAAGCATTATAACCGAGTGTAGCTTGTGTCCAAATTTACAAAATAAAAAATGTTATTTCATAAAATGTAATGCCAAATGTATCTAAATACATTTTCAGAGGTTAAAGCTGTGGGCAGAAATGATATTCCGCATGGATCTGCATTTTAAGCCTCCGAGGGAAGAAACTCAGTAAGATGTGCACGGTTATTGATTATCTTTTTAATACTTGCAATATTCTTGTTGAGAGGCTCAAAAACAGTCACAGGCACAAATAAAGAATGCAGTTTGTTCGATTACTTTTTTGAACTGTCTCTGTTACTGCTACCTCAACAAATCAGACGTATAAAACATCTTGCTACACTGAGGAATTTAAGTTTCTACAAAGGGGAGGGTCTGCTAAGTCCTTTCTTGCAGATTTCTGTAGTTTTGCATCTACAACTAGTCTGTTTTTCAGGTGAACGTCCAAGTATCTATGGCTCTCCACCAGCCCGACCTCATGTTCCAAGATGAAAGCCGATCTCGGGGTCCAATAGCAGTCTTTTAAGATTGTCCATCTGCACAAAATGATGATTCTGGTCATATCATTCCATTTTTTTGAAGTGACATTTTTGATATAAAAAAGAAAAAAACAAAGGAAATGGTTTATTTATAAGAGAAAAATCTCCATATCTCCAGATTCCATACTGCACGGGAGGAACATGGACAACAGTATTTGCACAAGTTGACCAAACTGACTTTCTATACATGTTCTTTTTTTTTTTTTACTGCTATTTCTTTTTTTTCTTTTTTTTTAACATGTTTCTTTATTGGGTAGTCCATGTAGATTATATTACACAATAAACATTTTTTTAAAGGGTTCGACAGAATACCCCGTTTTATATTTTACCACACACACAACAAACAAACGAAAAAAACAAAAACTAATAAAATAAATAAGGACACCAAACTTAACATAACAAACACCCCAAAACACACACACTGCAAAATACATAATTATAAACAGGTCCCAAAGTAAGCACCAATTACCAATCAAACTCTGACTGAAGACAATGATAATAGGAAAAATAAAGTAATAAAATAAAATATAGGACACTCAAAACAACCACAACAAAAAATAAAAAGAAATTAACAAAAAGAAATAAGATGAATAAATAAAAATTTAAAATAAACAGACATAAGAGGAACCCTTAAAAAAATTAGACATGGTTAGCAATATCATACTTCCCTGTAATTAAATTAAATCAGATTAAATTAATCTTCCAAGGATGCTAAAGAGTTAACAAAAGAAACAATAGGTTCCCAAATATAAGAAAACCTATCAGAGCAACCCCTAATACCGTATTTAACTTTCTCTAAATATAAAAAGGACATCAGGTCTTTCAACCAAGAATTGGGAGATGGAGGTTTTTGGTCCTTCCATTGAAGTAGAATACATCTACGAGCTACAAGAGAGGAAAAAGCAATTATATTAATCTCCTTCTTAGTAAAACTATTAAAATCTTCAGGTACCCCAAAAATAGAAATTAAAAGGCTAGAAACCACTGGTTTATTAAGGGCTTTTGAGAGAGTATTATAGAAAGATGACCAAAATGAACATAGCTTTGGGCAGGAAAAGAACATATGTGTATGGTTAGCAGGTGATAAAGAGGATCTGTCACATTTATCACCTGTATCAAACAGTCTATGAAGCTTGATTTTGGACATGTGAATTCTGTGTACGACCTTAAACTGAATCAATGTCAGCTTGGCGCAAGATGAGGTATAATTAATTCTGTCTAGGGCTCTCTGCCACCATTCAGGTGAAAAAATAGTACCGAGTTCTTTTTCCCAAATATTTTTAACTGTTAAAGGAAATGATAATGATGATTAGATTAATTTGATCACATTTGAAATGTTTCTGCGAGCGCAGGTAAAGATAAAATTGCATCGACAAGCGACTCGGACAATTGATGAGGGAAGTTAAAAAAGTTATGTTGAGCAAAGTTTCGAATTTGAAAATATCTAAATAAATGAGATTGTGGAAGGTCAAACTTATTTTTAATGGTGTCGAAAGGAGCAAAAACTTTATCAATGTAAAATTGACTAAAATAAACCAGACGTTTCTCTTTCCACGCAGAGAAAACAGGGTCGAGAGCCGAAGGAAGAAATAAATGATTGTCACAGATAGGTATCAGTGGCGAAAGAGAGGTGATTTTAAGGTTACATCTAAACTGCTTCCAGATATTTAAAGTAGATGCAACAATTGGATTAGAAATGTGTTTAGCAGAATATGAATTTAGAGGAGCACAGATTAAGGTTGATAAAGAGACTGATTTACAAGAGTGAGCTTCCATCTGACACTAGTCTGTAGTTGGAAAGTTGTACCAAGTATGGATTTTTTGAATATTGGCCGCCCAGTAGTACATCATCAGATTAGGTAGTGCAAGGCCACCTTGTTCTTTACTTCGTTGTAGAGTAGAATATTTTATTCTTGAAGTCTTTCCTGCCCAGATAAATGATGAGATAGCCTGATCGAGTTCCTTAAAAAAAGATTTGGGGAGGAATATTGGTAAAGACTGAAAAAAAAACAGTAATCTGGGTAAGACATTCATCTTAATGGAGTTGTTTCTTCCTAAAAGAGAAAGGGGGAGCGTATTCCAATGCTTAAGATCAGATTTTATCTCTTTGACCAGCTTCATAATATTATATTTGTAAATTAAAGGAAGACTATGAGAAATATTAATACCCAAATACCTAAATTTGGAAGTGTTTAGTTGAAAAGGTAGCGCTTGAGCCGGGATCTGTTTAGCCACATTATTGAGAGGAAAACACTCGCTCTTATCAATATTCAACTTATATCCCGAAAAGGAACCAAAAGTTTGTAAAATATCAAGAATCTTGTTAATACAGACAGTAGGGTTAGAGATATAAAGCAACAGGTCATCCGCGTAAAGCGAGACTCTGTGTTCTATCCCATTCCTATTGATACCAGAGAAGAGCGGTGAGCTCTTCAAAGCGATGGAAAGCGGTTCGATTGCGACAGCGAAAATCATGGGCGACAAGGGGCAGCCCTGGTGGCAACCGCGTGTTAAAGGGAAGAACTCAGACCGAGTAGAGTTGGTAATTACATTTGCAGTAGGGGCACTGTAAAGCAATTGAATCCATGAAATATACTTTTGACCAAATCCGAATCTTGTAAGAACTGAAAATAAATAACCCCACTCTACACGGTCAAAGGCCTTCTCTGCATCCATAGAGACCACCAATTCAGGATATTCTGTAACAGACTTTGACATTATTATGTTAAGTAAACAACGAATATTACAAGATAACTGCCGACATACATGTTCTTTTAATCAAAGTTTATCATCAAAGTCTTTCTCCTTTGCATTACTCTGCACTGCAGATGGCATTGCAAGCAAAAGATCTGCTGTTAGATTTTTCCCCATTACATGTCGCGTAAAGCTTTTATGTGTTGTAAGCCTTTTTAGTCTAATATGCCTAACGATCATGTTAAATAAGGTTTTCCTGAAAACCTAAAGCTTTCCACAAAGATATGTTATATGTAAACCTCCAAAGAAACTAGAAACAAGAAATAAAAAACCATTTCTGATTTTGCAGAACTAAAAAGTCGATGTGGCGCGTGTGTCAGCGCAGGCTTTACAGGTATAAAGACACATACTGTATGCTGCATTAATTCATAATGGGTTGATGAAAGGCTGGGAGGTGGGTGTTTGTATGTGTTTCATAATAGAACCACATGATGTAGGCAAACATTTTCACCAGCTGCTCACATGTCAGTCAATTAAGGCAGAGCAAACATTTTATTACTAAGCCTTACTACTAACTGCTAGTAATGCTTTCGATTGAACGAAGGCCATGAGCTGACTCTGCTGACTTATGCTTCTACTACAGTTTAAATGTTCCTCGCTCTCATTTCCACTCTCACCGCTGCTCTCTCTCACTCTGCCTCCTATTTATTTTCCATTTCACCTTTAGTCTGCTGTCTGCTTACATTTTCTACCCATCTTCTTCCCAGCAAACCTGATCCCCTCCTCTTTCAGTCTTTTTGTCATCTAACAAGCAGAACATGTGTTTCATAATACCCCTCCTTTCCTTAATGCATTTTTTGTTGTCGTTGAGTGTCCTGGTGTTATTTATTCATCCTATTCATGTCTTCACCCTGTTTTCCCATTTTCCTATTTTTCTTTCATGCTCTCCCTGCCCCACGCTGATGCTCATTCACTCCACTAGACCATGAGGCTCTCTATAACTCCTCTGCTCTCCTGTCTTCATCGCTCCCTTGTCACGCCCCCTCTTTACACCCTGCTGTCAAATGCGTTTAACTGGTGTTAGAACAATGCAGCCTTCCATGCATACACTTTTATGATGCACACACAGAGACTGTATAACTGGTGAATATGCCCTGATAACACCGCCTATAACACAGCCCTCCTCTTTCTTTTTAAAGGGGACCTATTATGGCATCTAATACCTATTTTAAACAGGCTTTGAATGTCTTAAAAACAAGCTTTTGATTGTTTTTGCTAAATAAATTAGAAATTCAGCCTCTAAACCATGTCTTTATCTTTCCATTCTCTAACCTCATTATCTATCCGGGATTCTGAGTGGGCGGGGAGGCTATGATTAGGGCTGGAGATCAATTCAAATGTCAAGAATCGATTCGATTCCGATTCTTTTTTTTTTTTTTTTAAACTTTATTTTTAAAGATTTTTATATTTTCGACATTACAAGTAAAATGTAACAATGACATAAAATTAAAAGCAAAGCAAAATAAAAGAAAGAAAAATAACAAAAGTGCACAGATTGTAACAACAGGTCTGGTCGGTGAGCCACTCTGAAATCAACAGCAAAGGAAAAGCCACATGGCAAGCATTAGAAGTTCACCTCCATCAAAAGTCCCAAACATAAAGTCCCAGGCCATCAGTTACACATACATATATACCGACAGAGAGGGATGTGAAAAGCCTGTTTATCTTCATAACATTATCACAAAGATGTACACACAACTCCACACCCTCTTCTTCACCCATCAAAATAAGATGACCACTTCCACCAGTAAGAATTAAATTTACCCATATTGAGGTTCAAGGAGAAAGTTATTTTTTCCATGATATATATCTCATTCATAATTCCTGTCCATTCCTCTTTTGTCGGGGGCTCTTTGGTCAGCCACCTCCTTGTTAGAGCTTTTTTACTGGCTGCTAACATAATTTTAAACAGGTATTTGTCACTCGGGTCAAGTGAGGCAGGGATATTCCCAAGATACATTATTTTGAAATCCTGTGTGATCTGCAAACCCAATATTGAATTGGTTATACTTATTATATCCCCCCAGTAGGGCTGGATCGTTGGGCAGTCCCAGAAGATGTGGAAATGATCTGCCTGGGGGTTTCCACACTCCCGCCAGCATTGTCCACTTCCTGGCTGATTCTGTGGATGTTTCATTTTTGGAGTGATAAAAAATCTGACCATGTTTTTCCACGCAAATTCCCTCCATAGTCCCGAACTCGACGTGCTCAATTGGGTTTTACAGATGTTTGACCAATCCTGGTCTGATATTTCTATTTTAGTTTCCTTCTCCCATTTATGTTTAATATAAAGTGTGGAGTTCCCAATTTGAGATTGTAAACATGCGTATAGTCTAGCAATCATTTTTCTGATGGACTTGGATTTATATGAGTTGATCAAAATATTTATTAGATCTATGTTACACTCTTCTGTTGTTTTTATATTACTGTTATAATGGGCTCTAACCTGAAGGTACCTATAGAAGTCATGTTTTTCTAAATTATATCTATCTTTTAGTGTTTGGAAACTTTCTAATACTCCTTTAACAGAGATGAGGCAGTATGTAGTTATTCCTTGAAGGGACCAGTGTTTGTATCTCCCATCCATCTGAGCAGGTTTAAAATCTTTATCATGTGTCACCCATCTTAATAGTTTTATCTGTTTTTCCAATTTATGTTTGCGACATTCCCCAAACCATATGTTTATGGGCGTTTTTGTCCAGCAGTTTAATTTTCCTTTTTGTTGTAGGTATTGAGTTCTGTCTCCAAGCAGTGTCTGGAGGGGGATGTCCAGTTGGGACAAGTCTAGGTCCTTCCATTTAGCGCTGTAATTTGGATCACACCAATAAATCAGATATCTTAATTGTGCCGCTTTGTAGTAGTTCTCCATGTTTGGCAAAGACAGTCCCCCTTCTTCTTTAGTTAGTTGCAAAGTGTTATATCTAACCCTGGGTTTTAGGCCTCTCCATATGAAAACAGAGAACATTCTTTTCCACTCGATAAATTGTTTAAGTGGTATTTCTATGGGTATTGATTGGAAGAGAAAAAGTAAACGGGGTAAGATGTTCATTTTAATGATGTCTATCCTGTTATGCAGGTCTAATGGTAACAAGGTCCATCTATTTAAATCTGTTTTAATATCTTTAGTAATTGTCAGGTAATTTGTAGCATAAATGGTGGATAAATCCTTTGGAATTTTAATTCCCAGATATTTAATGGTGTCGTTATCCCATTTGAAGTTATAAAGGGTGTAGATATGCGGTGCAGGTCTGTAATTGTAGGAGAGGATCTGTGTTTTGTGTGTATTTAGTTTATACCCAGAGATACGACCAAAGGTTTTCATACAGGACATTAATTTGGGAAGGCTCAAATCTGGCTGGGAGAGAGTGACCAGTATGTCATCTGCAAAGAGGCAAGTTTTGTATTCAATCCCTTGAATCCGAATTCCTTGGATTGATTGATCTTCTCTGATTGCCTGCGCCAGTGGCTCAATGAATAGAGCGAATAGGGCCGGACTCAGAGGGCATCCCTGTCTGCAGCCTCTTCCAAGTAGTACATGGTTAGATAAACTGCCATTTATTTTTATTCTTGCAGTGGGTAATTTGTACAGTTTTTTAAAAATTAGGATTACTGAACTGTTAAAACCAAATCGTTGCAGCGTTAAGTATAAATATTTCCAGCTGACAGAATCAAATGCCTTTTCAGCGTCAAGGCTCAGAGCAATAGATTTATCTTTGTTTTTACTCATATGGTCAACTAGGTGTAAGGCCCGTCTTGTATTATCATGTGTTTGTCTATTTTTAAGAAATCCAGTTTGATCTTCGTCTATCAAATCTGGAATGATGTTTTCCAATCTTTTTGCAATTATTGAAGCAAACAGTTTGTAGTCTAAATTCAGAATAGAGATTGGTCTGTAGGAGCTGCATTCAAATTTGTCTTTACCCATCTTTGGGATTACAGTAATGATTGCTTGTCTCCAGGATGTGGGCGTTTCTTCCCCTTTAAGGATAGAGTTAAAGCAATTCAGTAATGTTGGTGATAGAATTTCCCTGAACGTTTTGTACCATTCCGCTGGGTATCCGTCCACACCCGGCATTTTGTTTGTTTCGATTCCGATTCTTAAGATTCAGAATCGATTATCACGATCCGATTCGATTCGATTCCGATATTGATTTGGGTTAGTGTTATTAAAACTGGTTTTTGAGCCGTTGCATGAATTATATGACTGTAGTTATGCAAAATATTACTACTAGTATTATATTGAGATTAAACAGCAAGTATTGGCAGCTAATGATGTTGTAAGGACCAATCAGCTCCCAGAATGCTGATAGAACTGCTTTCAGAAACATCATGTGAGTCAGAATTACCAAACAGATCCAGGGAGGAAACAGAGACAGATGAAATCGGTTTTATTTTTTCCCACATTCCATTTTTATTTGTTCCATTTTCGGTCTATTTTGGTTTTTAATTTTTGAGCATTTGGTTTTTAGCATTTTTTGCTAATTTAACCCCAAGACAGTATATAAAGTAATGAAATATAGACAATTTATGCAATTATAACTGAACACTTTAATGTTTTCATACCTTTAAACATATTTAAAGGCAAAAACATGGCATCAGTTATTCTCGTGTCCAACAAAACATTACTTTTTTGGGGATAATCAAAAAAATAACCAAAAGTTGTAATGTAATGATGAAAAAAAAAAATACATAAATAAATAAAAGGAAAAAAAAAATCGATCTTTAGACATATGAATCAATTTTTAGGAATTAATATGAGAATCGATTTAGAATTGGGAAATCGATTTTTTCAACACAGGCCTAGCTATGATAATGAAGCACTGTGCTGATTGGCTGCCTGAATGACGCGGCAGAGTTACCATGTCCTAACTTCATGCAATGCGAGCGAGCGTCACCGACAAAATCAATTATTTATTTTCTATTGGACTGTCCTAACTGCTGCGCTGCTGCAGCGCTGCGCAGTGCGACGTGGCGCGCCGTTTTGAGCTGAACATTTGTCGGACGTCCTGCTTCTATTTTCTTCCTGTCGCTCGCGTTGAAAGCCGGTTGAAAGCGCTGTAGGAAACAGTCGTGGATGAGAAACGGCTGATTAGTTGAAATGAGAAGTTATCTCTATGATTCCTCCTCATTTCACTAAAAAAACCTCAATAAAGTGGCAGCTGCTGGAGGGAGATGGACAGAGAGCGTCCGATGTCACGCAGTGTGACGCGATAGTCGGACGCTCGCATGCAGTTAGGACACGGTGTTTAGTTGTGGGCGTGGTTTGCATTTTGGTTACGTAACGAAAGGGAGCAGAATCTTATTGGCTCGTAGATCCACATGACACTGATGGCTCATCCGGGCGGCTGTACAGACACTGCAGAATTTGGTTGCTTTCCTCCTTCTCTGAGTTGGCAGGCTGAGGGGAGACCACTTTATATATGTTAAAGCAAGAAAAAACGTGTTTTTCACAATAGGTCCCCTTCAAAGAGAAAATAACAGTGAACAAGATGAAAGTTTACACAGTCACTGCAGTGTATGAAGCTGCCCCCCCACTCTCTCTGCTCCACATCCTAACGCTGCGCTGAGCAGGGCGAGGGTTTGCGTGTGTGCTGAGCTGTGAAGAGAAGCCTCGCAACAAGAGTGCAGCTCGTCTGTCTGCACACGTGAGGGAGAGAAAGACCCAGATGTGAAGCTGGAGCCGGAGAGATGGTGAGGGTGGTGGGGGGGTCAGAGAGGATGATCAGAGAGCGCTGATCTGCCTGTCAGCGATGGCTGGCACTCACTCACTCACTCACTCACTCACTCACTCACTCACTCACTCACTCACTCACTCACTCACTCACTCACTCACTCACTCACTCACTCACTCACTCACTCACTCACTCACTCACTCACTCACTCACTCACTCACTCACACACAAACAGAGCTGCATCTATGCACACACGGCACAGAAGCAGCAGAAGAAGATTTGTTCAGCCGTGCTGAGCAGATAGACGACCTGACTGGGCCAAAAATTCAATCTTCAGCTTGTTAGACTTCCCTTCAGCCATGGCTAGCTGTATTTAACAAATACTCCCTATATGCTTCTGGTAAAGTGTCCCTCTTCTGCAAATTACTGCAATGAATAGACACATCTTAATTATCTCAGTAATCAAATTCTTCCTCATGAGAAGAGATGGCATGATATGGTATGTGGTTAAACTGTTAAACTGTAAACTGCATGTTGTTAAAAAATCCCTCCATGATGGCAGAGCATTGTGTAAATGTACTAGTTGATGTTATGAATTATTTATGCCCCAACATTATCTTTTCTCTTGATTCGTTTTCTACTTGTTGATCATCTATTACAGTTTTTCACAATTGTTTAAACACATTTCCTGATAGACTACCTCACTTTCGCAAAACTCTAAACACAAATTACAAAACTCACACACAAAATGCAAAATCCTACACTTCTCTTGCAAAAGCACACTCTACCCTCAAAACAGTGTTAACTCTTCACTAAATGGTATTTCCTTCTCAAATGCCAAACACATACATCATTTGAGTAGACATTTCTAAGCACCCACTGAACACTGATGTGCAGAATGGAAGACACTATATGAATGTCTCAGTAGAATCCTGCATTTGTATGTTCAGTGTTACACCTTCAGCTGTTGGATGTAATATATCACCATATAGTATTCTTATGTATAGGCTACTCAAATAGAAAACACACAATTCTTTACTGTAACAACAAATAATATTTTACAGTATTTGGACTCAAAATGTGCAGTCCACTGGACATCACAGCAAGCTGTGGATGAAAACTTGACAGAAAATAGAAACAGAACAAAAGTATTAGGCTGCATCCTGCCTTTCATCCCTGGCTGGCCACAGGACCTCGTCCACGTCGCAGGCGATGTTCTCCCTGGCCAAGCAGCGGGGGAACAATCTCCTACAATACTGCATGAAGCCTGGACAGGCCTCAGCAGTGACATCGCCACATGCGTCCTCCATGGCCTGCAGTGGGATCCGTGTCTGAGGATTTCTCTCGTATACCTTCCATCTCCAGGCAGAGAAAAACTCCTCAATTGGGTTGAGGAAGGGAGAGTATGGAGGGAGATATAGGACATCAACTTCTGGATGGACCCTGAACCACTCACGGACCAGAGCAGCCCGGTGGAAACTGACATTGTCCCAAATAACAAGGAACCTCACCTCTGTGTCCTCCATCTGGTCTGGCTGGACAATAATATTGTAGAGCTGGTCCAGGAATGCTAGAATAAGTGCAGGGTTGTAGGGGCCAAGGGTGGCATGGTGATGGAGGACGCTGTGGTGATTGATGTTCCCTCCACGCTGGCCAGGGACCTCTGTGATGACACGCTGGCCGATGATATTCCTCCCTTGGCGCCTTCTTTTTACAAGGTTGAACCCGCTTCATAAATGAATATGAATTCAATGGCAAATTGCTGATTGCATATTGCACAACAGCCTTTGGAGTTTAGAAATGTGATTGACTGTGTGTTCTGTGTGAACAGCAAGAGAGGGAAATCAGGAAGAGTGTGCAGGATATTGGGAATTGTGTGTAGTGTTGTGAGAAATGTGTGGTATGGAATGGGAATTTGAGTCTAGAGCAGTAAATGTGCTTGGAGTTCAGCAGGATTGGTTCAGCCACCTGAAACATGAGTTTCAGGTTGTGCACATTGTGTCTGATGTTCCAATAAATGTGTTTAAACAATTGTGAAAAACTGTAATTCAGTACACATACATGGGATCGAGTAAAGTTAATCATTCTCTACATTAGGAATGGGCGATATTTTACCGTTCACGATATACCGTCAAAAAAATTTCCCAAGGTAAGAATTTGTCATCTCGCGGTAAAAACGATAAATTTCCGTTGATGACGTTTTTGTGTAAAGCTGATTTATGGTTCTGTGTTAAATCCACGCACAACGTACGTGTGCGTGAAGCAAGGAAGGAAGGAAGGAAGGAAGGAAGGAAGGAAGGAAGGAAGGAAGGAAGGAAGGAAGGAAGGAAGGAAGGAAGGAAGGAAGGAAATGAGCCAGAAAGAAAGAAAGAAATGAGCCAGAAAGAAAGAAAGAAAGAAAGAAAGAAAGAAAGAAAGAAAGAAAGAAAGAAAGAAAGAAAGAAAGAAAGAAAGAAAGAAATGAGCCTAAAAGAAAGAAAGAAAGAAAGAAAGAAAGAAAGAAAGAAAGAAAGAAAGAAAGAAAGAAAGAAAGAAAGAAAGAAAGAAAGAAAGAAAGAAAGAAAGAAAGAAATGAGCCTGAAAGAAAGGCGAAAGGCGGATCTGAGAGCGAGGAGCTTGAGTCATTACAGTTTTGCAGTACATGTGGGCTTACTTAATTGGTTTTTATCAATTCAACTTAATTGGTGTAGTTTAGTAGCATTTAGTATTCTTTTAGAGCAGTGTTTTGGTGGAGTTGAATTGGTATTTTTTTATCGTCATTTTTATCGTTATCGGGAAAATGCCAGAAATGATCGTGATACATTTTTTAGTCCATACCGCCCATCCCATGTGTCATAGCATAACACATTGCATAACACTTGCCTCCATTTGGAGGGGCCATTGAGTAGTAGTGACGTCACGCGGGAAACAGAACGCAGAACGCGGGAAGCAGAACGCGGAAGCAGCAGTGCAGCAGCGAACACACCGTTTTGACAGCGTGGGAAAAATCTTACCACTACCACCGAACTCACTCACCTCAACGGGCCCAGCACTTGGGCCCGTGTCGGTAAGTCCCGCTCTCTACCGGATCCAAACCCACCCGATCTGTGCCCACACACCGCCGCGGACTCCTCTTGGAGTCCTCGCGCGTAAGTTCCATTTCAGAACTCATAAGCTGAGCTGTACAGCACACGTAAACCGCAGCAAAAGCACGTCAAACACAGTTGCTGCCGTAGTTTTTGTTTTCTGGCAGAACGCAGGAAGCAGAACGCGGAAGCAGCAGTGCAGCAGTGAACACAGCGTTTTGACAGCGTGGGAAAAAAAAAATCCTACCACTACCACCGAGCTCACTCACCTCAACGGGCCCAGCACTTGGGCCCGTGTCGGTAAGTCCCGCTCTCTACCGGATCCAAACCCACCCGATCTGTGCCCACACACCGCCGCGGACTCCTCTTGGAGTCCTCGCGCGTAAGTTTCATTTCAGAACTCATAAGCTGAGCTGTACAGCACACGTAAACCGCATCAAAAGCAAGTGACTTCACGTCAAACACAGTTGCTGCCGTAGTTTTGTTCTCTGGTCTATAGGTTACCCCATCTTCCCCCATGGCTCCAATCACCTCCCCTCACGACTGCGACAGCTGCCTCCGCAAATCCCAGAAGATCGTAGAGCTGGAGCAGTGCATTTCCAACCTCCACTGGATCAGGAATGAAGAGACTCGCCTGGACTCCGTGATTATTCTGGGCGCCGGTCCTCCTGCCAAACCTGCTGATCTGGTCTCCGCTCTCCCGCCGCCTGATGCCGGCTCCCCCGCCGCAGCGGTTGCCCCAGCTGATCTGGTCTCCGCTCTCCCGCCGCCTGATGCCGGCTCCCCCGCCGCAGCGGTCGCCCCAGCTGATCGGACAGCCCCTGTCACTCCGCCCCACACTGTTGCTGTCCCCACAGCTACATCCAGCCTAGCCTCCTCAGTCTCTGCTTCACACCCGGATCCCCCGGCTGGAGACACATGGCTCTTGCAGGGGGCCAAGCCGAAGCCAAAATGGGTGACTAACAGCCGAAGTTCAGAGGCAACTTTCACCCTTAACCCGAACCCGAGGCTCGGGTCCCTCACGTCCACCCCTATCCAAACGGCACGGCCCACAGTCAATGGGAAAGAGCGAGGAACACCCAACCCGCCCCCCTCCTCCCCTCCCCCCTGCGAGCTCCAGCTGGGAAACAAATACAACATCCTGAGCCTTGAGGATTTCCCTCAACCTGTCCATCCTCCTCCAGCCAGCCCCGTCACAGCCTCGCTGCCAGCAGCCCGAGGGGGTCGTGGGTCTGCTTCGGGTCCTCCATCATCCCGGTCTGTGACCACCTCCTCCTCCCGTCGCAAAATTGTGAAGGAAGCTGCACTCAGGGCGCGACGCTCCAGTGGTCTACCCCGCTGCAAAGTGGCCACAGCTGCACCCACAACCTCGTCAAGGTCCCCTCCAACAGAGGACCAGTGCTTGCCGCCCCGCCCTCCCCCCCCCTGTTTCCCCCAACCACCGCTATAGTGGGGGACTCCATAATCAGGAAAACGCGATTTTTCAACGCCTCCATGCACTTCCAGGGGCCACAGTCACAAAAATGATCAAAATACTTCCAAGTTTACTCCAAACGCTTCCCCACTCCATTATACGTATCATCTTGCACCTTGGGACCAACGATGTGTTCCGGAGTAACCCCGACGTGCTGAAACGGGACTTCAACAGCCTGTTTGCCATCCTAAAAAACTGTGGAAAATCAGTCTTCATCAGCGGCCCTCTGCCCACCCTGGGCCGCGGCTAACAGAACTTCAGTCGCCTCCTTCACCTCCACTTCTGGCTCCAGGCTGTCTGCGGTATCCATGGCTTTCATTCCATTGACAATTTTAATTTATTTTGGAACCACCCTTCATTCTACCGGCACGACGGACTTCACCGGAGCAAGCTTGGCAGCCGCATGCTTACAACAAACATACAGCGCACTGTACACACCATTGATTACATACAGGACACCCATGCATGACTATTTACATGCCACGCCCACTCCCCCATGCCACCAGTGCTTTCTTCTTCTCCTCCCGCCCTCGGCGAATCACTCCCCCTACAGGCCCCTGCTGTCACTACATCCCTTGCCGTCTGTGAATCGCTCCTCCTACAGGCCCCTACTGTCATTACACCCCCTGCTGTCGGTCGCCCAATTGATACCATTATAACTGTCAGACCCCTCCGTTTCCATGTGACTTTCAAAGAGCCACGCCCCCCTCCCCATAGTGTACTCTCTCCCCTGCCCAAAGCAGCTGCATATACACCACTCACCTGTCTCAAACTCTGTCTTCTCAATATCAGATCACTAACCAATAAGGCCCTTCTCATCTCTGATCTCATCACCGACAAAACTCTGGACATTCTCTGCCTCACAGAAACGTGGCAACAGCCGAATGATTTCACCCAGTTAAATGCAACCACCCCACCTGGCTTTTCCTTTTTTAGTAAACCCCGCGCCACTGGGAGGGGGGGGGGCCTGGCTCTCATCTACCGTAAAAACACAAAAGTCACTGCTCTCACTGTCCCCCAACACTCCTCCTTTGAATGCCTAGCCGTAAAACTCTCTGGACCCAAACCCATCATCATTGTCACCATCTACAGACCACCAAAACCCTCCGCTGTTTTCCTTACTGAATTCTCATCACTGTTAACATCTGTATGCACAATGTCCCCTACTGTTATCCTCCATGGCGACTTCAACAGTCATATTGACGACCCATCCTGCACCCTGGCAAACGACTTCACATCACTCCTGAACTGCCTTGGTATCACACAACACGTCAACCTACCAACACATAACAAAGGTCACATTCTCGATTTAATCTGCTGCACAGACATAACTCCCGCCAACCTCACTATCATGGACTTCCCCATCTCGGACCACAAAGCCATACTTTATGACATCCATACCCAACTGCACAAAATCAAAGAACAACGGATCATCTCCTTCAGGAACATCAAACACATCAACCCCACAGATCTCTCTACCCTTATCAGCTCCTTCCCCAATCCCCCCTCATCCTCCTCCCCTGCTGACCTGGTAAACCACTACAACAACTGTCTCTCCTCCTCCCTCACTGCCCTGGCTCCACTGAAAACCCGCTCAGTTTCATTTACCCACTCCGCCCCCTGGTTCACCCCCGACCTCCACCAGCTCAAAACCACAGGCCGTCGACTGGAGCGACTCTACAAAAAGACCGGACTCACTGTGCACAACCAAATGTACTCCGACCACCTCCACCACTACAAAAATGCACTTAATACTGCCAAATCATCATATTACTCCAACCTCATTAACTCTGCCACAGGAAACAATAGAGTCCTTTTCTCAACTGTCAACCACTTACTTCAGCCTCCAAAAACCCTCCCTCCAGACATCTCCACAGACCAGTGCACCGCCTTCCTGGACTTCTTCAGCTCCAAAATAAACATCATTCACCATCAACTGGCCTCAACACGCACTCCCACAAATGACCCACCCTGGATAACTACCACCAACCAACCTCTCTCCAGCTCTCTCACCAATTTCACTCCGGTATCAGAACACACCATCTCAGAACTCATTCGTAAAGCCAAAACCACCACCTGTCAGCTTGATCCCCTCCCCACCCTGCTTGTCAAAGCATGTCTGCCATCCATTTCCCCCATGATTACTGAAATAATTAACTCTTCCCTCACCACTGGAACTGTTCCCCCAATCCTCAAACTAGCTGCCATCACACCCACCCTAAAAAAACCCGGTGCAGACCCATCCGACCTCAATCATTACAGGCCCATCTCCAACCTTCCCTTCATCTCCAAAACTCTGGAAAGGGTGGTTGCAGCACAATTACAGTCCCACCTCAATTCAAATAACCTCCACGAACCCTTCCAATCCGGTTTCCGCCCCAATCACAGCACTGAAACAGCCCTGGTTAAAATCACCAACGACCTCCTCCGTGCAGCTGACTCCGGCCTACTCACCATCCTCATCCTCCTGGACCTCAGCGCAGCTTTCGACACCATTTCTCACCCAATACTCCTGGACCGCCTGGCTGGCATTGGGATCACTGGTGTTGCACTCTCCTGGCTTTCATCATACCTCACTGACCGTCAACAGTTTGTCCAACTACGGAACCATAAATCTGGGTGAACGGGTGTCACAATGGGTGTCCCCCAGGGGTCAGTATTGGGTCCACTTCTCTTCACCATCTACCTCCTACCCCTAGGTTCAATTCTCCGTCACCATAGGGTCCATTTTCACACTTACGCCGATGACACTCAGATATATATCTCCTCCAACCCCACCGCTGCCATTCCTCCCACTTCCCTCACCACCTGCCTACACGACATCAATACCTGGATGAGCAATAACTTCTTAAAACTCAACGGCAATAAAACTGAGGCTCTTCTCATCGGCTCCAAATCCACCCTCACCAAGTCACAACCCTCTCCCGCCCTTCCCATCATCATTGACGGCTTTCCGGTACCCTTTTCCCCCCACGTCAAGAGCCTCAGCGTCATTTTGGACAGCACACTCTCATTTGCACCTCACATTCACAACATCACCCGGACTGCATTCTTTCACCTCCGCAACATCTCCAGACTCCGTCCAGCACTGTCCCAATCCAGCACAGAAATCCTGGTCCACTCATTCATCACATCCCGTATTGATTACTGTAATGCTCTCCTCACTGGCCTCCCAACCAAACTCACCGACAAACTGCAACTCATACAGAACTCGGCCGCCCGGATCATCACCCGCACCAAGTCATCTGATCACATCACCCCCGTTCTTATCCAACTCCACTGGCTCCCAGTCCAATACCGTATCATTTACAAAAACCTCCTCCTCTCCCACATAGCCCTTCACAACCTAGCCCCCATTTACCTCTGTGACCTATTGCAAGATTACACCCCCTCCCGCACCCTCCGCTCAACCTCTGCTGGACTCCTTTACACTCCCACCTCACACCTTAGCACCATGGGTGCCCAAGCTTTCAGCTGCTCGGCACCTAGACTCTGGAACTCCCTCCCCCCATACATAAAACAAATACACTCCATCACCACATTCAAAACACAACTCAAAACCCACCTGTTCAAACTTGCCCATTCACTATAACCGGACATCACGCACTACTTCCCACCAGTTTGTTTGTCTACTGTTATATTATTTGTATTGTTGCTTGTATGGATGTTTATTGTATTTTTAATTGTATTTCTTGTGTTTTTATTCTGTAAGGTGACCTTGGGTGTCGTGAAAGGCGCCTCCAAATAAAATGAATTATTATTATTATTATTATTATTATTATTATCCCTACTCTACATGCATGCATACACATGAAGAAATGAAGAAAAATGCTTTAGAAAAAGAGTCAATCTGTGAGAGTGTATGTAGAGCTCAGAATTTTAAAAGTCCAGGCGAGACTTGTTCTCACATACTCAAGAACATTTCTCATGTTCATGTGTGAATAAAACGATATAAAATAACCCAGTTACAAGCAGTAACAATGGTACCAATACAACATACTGTACAATAACACCATTCTAAGAAACAAAAATATTAACACTGTAGTAGATCGTTAGGAAGCTGACCCGAACAAAATGATAACCAAGCGTGTCTCAATGTGCAATATATGTCTCAACCTCCAAAAATAAGTAATAAATCAAATAAATAGATGAAGAGTAACTTGTGGTCAACTTTGAAACAAAGTTTAAACAATTATCCATCCGGTTACTCCAGGTCGGGTCCTGGGGGTACGCAGGACATCATGGAGTAAATATTAGAATGAGTGTTTTTTTTTCTTTTTTATTTTCTTTTTCCTCTAAAATCATAAAGCTTTGACTGATTTTTTCAGGAAAGTAAATTATCTCATTTAGACAAAAGCATGACATTTTTGTCTTCTCCATTTCTTCTCAGGCGACACACAAGTGAGACTTGCGGCAGTATTTGAGATAAAGGGGCTAGTTTTTAATAATAAATTATAAATGTCTCAATTATTAATGGAAGGAAAAATCTAGGTAGCTTGTACTTCCAGGTGCAGCTTTATCGGAAACAACTGGCAGATGAGCATCAATAAACAACAAACACTGTATCCATCCATGAAGTAAATATGTTTTTTCCGTCTCTGCCACTTTACCACTTTCAATGAGCTGTCGCTTCAGTTAAACCTGTAAGATACAAACTAAGACATTTAATGGTAACATTAACATGAGTACCATGTTTCATGCTTGAACTTCAGCACACAGAAAAACACACAGAAAAAAATAACTTAGCTATCCGTCGCTCTTCTGACGTGTCCCTTTTCAGCCAAATCTGATTTATCATAACAAGCAGAATCACAGGTAAATTTGGTACATTTATATAATTTCAACACCTCTATGAAACTTTTTAACCCTTGTGCTGTCTTCGGGTAAAGGAAGGAGGAAGAGAAGAAGGAAGGAAGGAAGGAAGGAAGGAAGGAAGGAAGGAAGGAAGGAAGGAAGGAAGGAAGGAAGGAAGGAAGGAAGGAAGGAAGGAAGGAAGGAAGGAAGGAAGGAAATAAGGAAGGGAGGGTGGGAGAAAAGGAAGGGAGAAAAGAAAGAAAGAAAGAAAGAAAGAAAGAAAGAAAGAAAGAAAGAAAGAAAGAAAGAAAGAAAGAAAGAAAGAAAGAAAGAAAGAAAGAAAGAAAGAAAGAAAGAAAGAAAGAAAGGAGAAAAGAGGGAAGGAAGGAAGGAAGGAAGGAAGGAAAAAAGAAGGCAGGAAGGAAGGAAGGAAGGAAGGAAGGAAGGAAGGAAGGAAGGAAGGAAGGAAGGAAGGAAGGAAGGAAGGAAGGAAGGAAGGAAGGAAGGAAGGAAGGAAGGAAGGAAGGAAGGAAGGAAGGAAGGAAGGAAGGATGAAAAGAAGGAAAGAAAGAAATGGTCGCAAAATTACTACAACAAAGCAAACAAACTCAGACACAAATCTCAAACTCTACAATGAACCAACCTCAAGAAACAATGTGAGGGTTTCACCGTGTCCCTTACAGGCGCTCTAAACATGATCTACGTCTGTGGACAACAATCAATACATCAGTCTATGCACTTTAATTTAAGAAAAAGGAAAAGAAAACAACAACCTTGTCCTAACCTCAATACCAATTTACTACTTTCTTATTGTGAAATTCAAAAAATACATGCGAACAGCTTATAAAGGGCATCACGAATAAAGTCTTAACATTGGTAACGATGCAAAAATAATTCATTACAGAGCCATATAAATGAACGAAACAAAAAAATAGATATTTTTGAAAATCGAGGTGTTATTCTCAAAATTGTGGAAATTGTAATCTGATGTATATTACATATAACGCCATAATTCAACATTCTGTCCCTTAAATATTTACCCTAAATACTGTTTGTTTGTCTCTGGTACTATTTTTTTCTATGTTATTCTGATGTATTTATTCCTATGTTCAGCTCTGTGGTTTCTGTTTTTGTACTGATTTACAGATAAAGTTGCTTTGCTTTTCTTGTTGCTAATTGAGACAAGCTACCAACATTGTTTACACTTTTATAACGGCGACTGCCAGCATGCAAACAGTCTCCAGATGTTTCAGGCATTTCTGCCTCAGGCCTTTTGATAGAAATGACCACCTTTTGTAGAGGAGTATTCAAATGGGATTTAAATACGCCATTGAGGGATACGTACAAAATCTTCAAATATACGGTTGGTAACAAGGTCAAATTGGAGCGAGGATCTGGAGATCACAGCGGACGAGGAAGAAATCTCATCTTACTTTTGTCAAAAACACAGATGAAAACATGCAGGGTCAACACATCACATGCACACATGCACCGCGGGGCAAGGCTACATTTGTTTATTTATAAATAGTTAATTTGGAAAGGCATAACTTCAGATCTACATAACTTCACATCTTGTGCTGCATATTAAAGGAGCATGAGGCAGGATGGAGGCAGGATTTATGAAAATAATGCGTATACATTTTAAGTTTTCTAGTAATAATGTCAGATGAAGCGTTCCAAACCAAAAAGAATGAGCCCTCTAGCGCAGTGGTCCCCAAACCCCGGGCCCCAGCCCGGTACCGGGCCGTGGGTCATCTGGTACCGGGCCGCACAGAGAGAAAAAATAATTTCTGTAGCATCCCCTGATGATGGATGACTCTCAAACTGATGGTTCACAATGATTTTATTCCTTGGATGTACAAGAAATACACTGCAAACAAACCGTAAGAGCTATAAATGAATAAAATAAAATAGAGTTAGTCTTTCTACATTCATATAAGTTTCATTTAACTTAAATACAGACCGACGCAGCTGCTGCTACAGGCTGATTTATGATTCCGCGTTACACCTACGCAGAGCCTACGGCGTACAGTGCGTGGCGACGCCGTAGATTTAACGCGGAACCATAAATCAGGCCTACCGCTAATGAGTAACCATGACAACCAAACTCAATATGTACATAAATACGGCATAACATTTGCAAAGAAAACAAATCCCTATCAGAAGGTGCTTTTTGTGTCAGTTGGCCACCACTTTAGCATTCCTGACACTCTTTTAGTCTCTCAGACAAACTTTCCACTGCCGTTAAACTTTTACCATTAAAGTCCGAAGCACCGGATGTTTACAATTTCTCTGCGAGACGCCTTCAAAATAAAGCACTAAATATCGGTCTCCTTAATAAATAAAATAAAAGCCTGGCTTTAAATAACGTTAATGAGACATAAAAACATAAAAACACATTTATAGAAATACTCATATTAAAGGTCATTTACAATTTCCATTATTTAATTTTTTCGAAAATTATGTTTTATTATTATTCATTATTAGGGCCCGAGCACTGAAAGTGCGAGGACCCTATTGTATCTGTGATGTTTATTAGGGCCCGAGCACTGAAAGTGCGAGGACCCTATTGTATCTGTGATGTTTATTATTATTATTATTATTATTATTATTATTATTATTATTCTCGCCGTAAATAAATTGCCTTTTTGGAGGCCTTAAAATGCTCAAAAACTCACCAAATTTTGCACACGCTTCCAGAGTCGCGTAAAATTACGTATTTTATGGGCGACAGGCATGGGTCCACAAGAATGGGCTCTATAGCGCCACCTATTTTATGTTTTTTGACGAGCCCCACAATATGGTTTGACTTACAGCAATGACCTTTATGTGTGTATTATATTAGACAAAGAGCTACAAAAAAGTCTTTTGGACCCATGGTCTAAGTTACACAGGAAGTCCAGCATTTTGAACAGAAAATGTCATTTTTCATGAATTCTGATCATTTCTAGGCCTCGTACTTTAACGAACTCCTCCTAGAGATTTTATCGAATTGGCTCACAACTTGGTTTGTACAATCTAGACACATGGCCGACGCTAAATTGCGAAGCTTTTAAGTTTCTGCCAGAGGGCGTGACCGTAGTGATCCGGCGAAGTTTGAGGTCATTTTTAAGCTTCGCCATCAAACATCAATTGGCTGTAATTCAGCAATACATGATTTGATGTGGTTGAAAACGTATGTGCATGATTGTAGGCTGAGCCTGAACCCACCTATGGTGGAATATTCAGGATCGGTTGTAGCGCCACCTGTTGGCACCAGGAATTGTCATGTCTTCTAGTTTGCATCTGTGCTCCAAACGAGATCAGTTTCTTGATCTCAAAGTTGGTGAGATAATAGGTAAGGCATTGACGATGAGTGACAGAGAAAACTGTAAGTTTGTGTCAAAGGGCGTCGCTGTCAGAGGTTGTCAAATTTCGGGGTCTCGCCATGAACATAAAAGTTGTTGTAACTTAAACATAATTGGTCAGAATGAACCCAAATTCAATACATTTAATCGGGCTTGCATTCTGAACAAGTGGATACGACAATCTTGGATGAACTCCATAGCGCCACCTTTTGGTCAGGTCATACCTGCCAACACTCCCGATTTAAGCGGGAGTCTCCCGATTTTCAACCATTTGTCCCGCCCTGCTCCCGATTTGTAATTTCTCCCGCTTATCTCCCGATTTTAAAGTGAAATGAGTCAATGGTGTTTCACGTGTCGGGGTTCCCGCATGGATGTATTATATTAACGGGTTCCTGACAAACCTGGCAACCCAACCCAAAAGCACTGCCTACGTCCAAGCTCCGCCCCATCGAGCTGCTGCGATCCGTCAACGTCGCCGCCATATTGGATGTTCAAGACTGCGCTGTAAACTAATACAAGTGAATGGACTTATTTTCATAAAGCGCCTTTTTCTACAAAGACATTTACATTTTACGTCTCATTTATTCATTCACACACGCACTAATATACTTGGGAAACAGTTAGGCACCAAATATAATATGTTTAATTTTCTCAGATGGCAAAAATAAGAACTTTATCGATCCCACAGTAATTCATGTTATATCAGCTATAGAGAACAAGGTAGTGCTGAAAAACAATATATATCCCCTCACAAAAACAAGAAAAATAGAGAAACATATTCTCTCATCAGCAAAGCATTACATAAACATATTTTAAAATTTTCAAGTTACAAAATAACATATTTGAACCATTTTTCAGATTTTTTCAGATATTTTATTGTTTGGAAAATGGTTAAAATATGTTATTTTGTTATTTGAAAATTTGTTTTGTTTGAGAAAATGCTTTGAAAAAAAGCTGAGGGAAGAGTTGGTGGAGTATCGAGTCATAGCAAGCAAGGATCTCCCACAGGAAGAGAGAGTTGAAGGTTCTGGTTCTTCTAGGGAAAGAGGAGAGCTTTACAAATCTGACATCACTGATGAAGGCAATGCTCTGCATCCCTCACAGCAATGCAAGCTCAGAGAGCTCATTCAGCATGGTGAAAAAGATCCTCACAGAAAACACAATGAGTATGGATAATTTATACTCTTTGCGCACTCCTTTCTTCCAAGATTAACCATACCAGCCCTGGCCACAAGTATGTTCCCTCCAAGAAAGTGATTGAAGCTGCAAAGTCTGACACCTACAATTACAACAGGTCCTTGGGGGACAAAGGGAACCTGGAAAATTCTACAAATATTGTATTTAATTGTTAATAATACTAAACTTATTTGGCTCCAAGAAGGCTGTAGAATCATTTTGGGAGGTACATTTTAGCACATTTCATTGTAGCTATGGATTTAAAGCTCATTAAAAGTCGCCTTGTTTATATCAGGGCGGGGATGTTGTGAGTGGAGCATTCCAACCACTACCCCAGAAAATCTCCCTATTTTTCACAGCCCAATGTTGGCAGGTATGGGTCAGGTATACATTTTTCATCAAATTATGTGCTTTAGTTGCTGTTTGGTTTATCCAATCTTAATGCGATTGACACATTTGATTGGCAGTAGGTTCCTTGTTGACTGTGTCGCATATCGTGGTTATTTCTTGAAAGGAATTGGCATTTTTATGTCACTCTGTATTTCTGGAAAAATATTAATTAAAAATCAAAGATTTTGTGTAAGGAAAATCAAATGACAGTTTCAGATAGCTTACAACAGGAGTAAAAAATCATACACTGTAACATATTGTGTTTGAAAAACTTGGTCACTCTAAAAATTAAAAAAATGAACTAATAACGTAAAAAGCTATGTCTTTGTCAATAAATGTCATAGACATATGGGACTTCATAAGTATATTGTTTACTGTATTTTGAAAATGTCCTGTGATTTTGATAAACCTAATCATTAGACGTGATTTTAAATGAATATTTATGTGTGATCAGACTGTGTCTCAGTCAGATCCAGCAGGACTGCTGCCGCTGAGAAGACTGCTGCAGCAGCACTGGGAGGGGAGGGGAGGGGTTGAGCTCCCGCGGGGGGAAGGTGGGGGGATGAGTGCAGTTTGGAATGCGCGCGCAGCTCTTCGGGGGAGGGGGGGTGGGGCGCGGCCGCCATCTTGGACCGGGCGCCGATCGATGCGGCCGCCATCTTGGACAGGGCATTATTTGCGTCTTAGTGCATCATTTCTACTGAGCAAGGTTTCTCCCGGACTACAATCATTCATAACTCCCAGAGTCTTTACCCGATTTCCACACAGTTTGGTTTGTACAAACGGCAGAGATGTAGTTATGATACAGGAGGCTGTCACACGTTAAAAATACGTACATTTATTCTGAAAGACTTTGTATTATGCTCTTTTACAAAGACATATGGTTTTTGTATAAATTGTATAAGGAAATAAGTTTGATTGTTTATTTGAATTTATTTTAAGAGGAGAGGGGTGTGTTGTTGTATTTATATATATTTATTTATTTATTTATTTAGTTGAGAGTGAGAGTGACCTCATGCAAATATCTGAGATTAATTCCAATATCTGCTCAACAAACCACTTGCTCAGAAGTTGTTGTCTGTGTTTTGAAATATGTATACACTGTTGACATCCCACTTGCATTGGTTGTCGCTGTCTTGCCTGTCTCACTCACTGTTTTTTTTTTGTTTGAGTAATTTTTCTTTCTTTTCTATTATTATCATAGCCTGTAATTCCTGTATATAATCGAATTGAATCAATGTATTTTACAATTAGCTGTGATGTACAATAATTGTCATTAAAACCGATAATATTCCTATTTGTTTTAATTGAAATGAGAGAAAAACATTTAATTTTATTAAAATAGAAAAATAATATTTATAGCTTATAGGCTATAAAAATAATGTTCATTAAAGCAGTATATAAATACCATGTTATAGCTATCTGTTTCTGGTTATTTTCATATAAAAGTACGTTTTTCAATGTTTATAATTATTCACAAGTATGCAGTGTTATAACTACATCTCTGACGTTCATAACAAACTAAACTGTTAGAAAATCTTTAAAGGGGGACCTATTATGAAAAACACGTGTTTTCTTGTTTTAACATATTTAAAGTGGTCTCCCCTCAGCCTGCCAACACAGGAAAGATGAAATCCCATGAAAATCTGCAAGATCTGCTCGCCCCCACCCTTACAGAGTCCCCCAGTGTCACGTGGTTTCTGTGAGCCGTTAAGATTGGTGCATTTTCTTTACGTCACCAAAATGCACACCACCCCTCGGTCTCCTCCGCTGCTGAAACCACGCCCACCACCAGCTCTGCCGCTCGAGCTGCAGCCATTATTACAAGCAGGGGCTGTTTCCACAGCGAGGGAGAGTTAAAATGAGGTTTTGCCTCGACAAGGCGGTGCCGAGAGGGAGAGAGAAAAAAAAGGCGCTGGAGGAAGACACGGCCAAATGTCAAAAATTGGTTGATTTATTCAGCCCCCTCCACAGCAAAGATGCGTCCGCACGTAAGTTGCAGTTCACTTTCAGGCTACACAGTGTAAATATGCAGCCTATAAACCCTGGCCGTTAAATAAAAATAAGGATTGAGATTTTAAAATTATTGATTTATAAGACACTTTATTATAATCAGTACTCGAGTTGAGGGGGGATGAGGGGGATTTCCCCCCTGAAATAAAAACGGTCCAAATCATCCCCCTGTAAAACTGCCATCACCCCTTTCCATCCCTTATGTCATTTCATCAATGAATGTGGTTTTACTGCTATTTCAACATTTAGAGTCATCACCAGAAAAATAACTTATTTGACAATTTTCACCTGTTTCAAGTAAATTTTCACTTGAAATAAGTAGAAAAATCTGCCAATGGGACAAGATTTATCTTCTTATTACAAGCAAAAAAATCTTGTTCCACATGCAGATTTTTCTACTTATTACAAGTGAAAATCTACTTGAAACAGGTGAACAGGTGAAAAGTTGTTTTTTCCAGTGATGAGTCTTGTTTTAAGTGTAATGAGATTTTTTTACTAAAATGAGACATTTTAACTAGAAATAAGACAAATATTCTTGTTAAGATTTTGAGTTTTTGCAGTGATCCATTTTACTTATCCTGTGAAGGACAGAGTCATATTGATAAGTTCAGAAAAGTGTTTTTATTGTTGTGTTTTGATGTATTTGATGTAAGCCCAGTGGATATTTAAAGCTTACAGAAGGCTGCATTTAACTGCTGCTATGTCATTCCTGCAGAATTTCTGCAGGTGTTTTGGTCACTGCTATTATTTGTAATATATTATTTTATTTGTAATCAGCACAATTATCTGTCCCCATATGATAAAATCCACCCCCCCCTGATTTTCTTTTTTTTTACAACTCGAGTACTGATTTTAATTATTTACTGATTTTGAAATTATTTATTTGGGCAACAAATGGGATAGCCTATAATCATTCAATTAGTATGTATATGAATACAAGGCCAAATCAAGTGAGACAAAGGCTACACTATCTTCCTGTATGAACTATACGTGTATGAAAAAACACTGTAAGCATATTGGCTGTTCAAAGGTGGTGATGGTGATGACACCAGTCCTGCTGTTGCTTCAGGTATTAACGTTTTACTACCTCCTCTCGAAACATTGAGCCAGGCCTGGTGAAAAATTTGATATTTAATGGTTTGCATTAATGGGCGGGACCTAATGGCTCAACAGCGCCCCCTAGAAAACTTTGTGCCTCAAGCCCCACGATACGGTTTGACGTACATGCACCAAAATCGGTACACACCTGTATCATGTCACAACTTAAAGAAAAGTCTCTTGGCGCCATGGCCGAAACCCAACAGGAAGTCGGCCATTTTGAACATTTTGAATTAATCGTGTAATTTTGGCGCAATTTATGCCATTTCTTCGGTCATTAATACGGCCCGAACGTAACGTGCACCCAGGTGTGTTATACATCAAAACGTGCGTCTCCATCCTCCGACACCACGCATTACTTTTCTCTTTCAAAAGTGTTACCGTGGCGATGCTAGACGCCAAAAAGCGCGCCCCCCCTTCATCTGATTGGTTCAGACAGAAAAAACTTTGCGCCTCAAGCCCCACAATACGGTTTGACGTACATGAACAAAAATCGGTACACACCTGTATCATGTCGCAACTTAAAGAAAAGCCAGGCCTGTCGATACATTTGATATTTCATGGTTTGCATTAATGGGCGTGGCCTAACGGCTCAACAGCGCCCCCTAGAATACTTTTCTCTGCCATAACTTTTGAATGTTTTGACATAAAGAGTCGTGGGTGGTGTCATGGGACTCGGTATTGAGTCCTTGACCTTCATTGGCGAAAATTAGCCCCGCCCCTTCTTCTGTTTGGTTGTCCCTTTTTTCTGCTATAACTTTTGAATGGTTTGACATAGAGAGTCGTGGGTGGTGTCATTTCTGATATGCTTATGGGGGCGGTGGCCGTGAGTGCGAGGGCCCGTTCATCGCTGCTTGCAGCTTTAATTATTATTATTATTATTCTCGCCGTAAATAAATTGCCTTTTTGGAGGCCTTAAAATGCTCCAAAACTCACCAAATTTTGCACACGCTTCCAGAGTCGCGTAAAATTACGTATTTTATGGGCGACAGGCATGGGTCCACAAGAATGGGCTCTATAGCGCCACCTATTTTATGTTTTTTGACGAGCCCCACAATATGGTTTGACTTACAGCAATGACCTTTATTTGTGTATTATATTAGACAAAGCCCTACAAAAAAGTCTCTTGGACCCATGCTCTAAGTTACACAGGAAGTCCGGCATTTTGAACAGAAAATGTCATTTTTCATGAATTATGGTCATTTCCAGGCCTCGTACTTTAACGAACTCCTCCTAGAGATTTTATCCGATTGGCTCACAACTTGGTTTGTACAATCTAGACACATGGCCGACGCTAAATTGCGAAGCTTTTAAGCTTCTGCCAGAGGGCGTGACCGTAGTGATCCGGCGAAGTTTGAGGTCATTTTTAAGCTTCGCCATCAAACATCAATTGGCTGTAATTCAGCAATACATGATTTGATGTGGTCGAAAACGTATGTGCATGATTGTAGACTGAGCCTGAACCCATCTATGGTGGAATATTCAGGATCGGTTGTAGCGCCACCTGTTGGCACCAGGAATTGTCATGTCTTGTAGTATGCATCTGTGCTCCAAGCGAGATGAGCGGATGGATCTCAAAGTTGGTCAAATAATAGGTAAGACATTGACGATGACTGACAGAGAAAACTGTACGTTCTTATCGAAGGGCGTGGCCGTTAGAGGTAGTAAAATTTCGGTGTCTCGCCATGAACATAAAAGTTGTTGTAACTTAAACATAATTGGTCAGAATCAACCCAAAATCAATTCATGTAATCAGGCTTCCATTCTGAACAAGTGGATATGACAATCTTGGATGAACTCCATAGCGCCACCTTTTGGTCAGGTATACATTTTTCATCAAATTATGTGCTGTAATGGCTGTTTCGTTCATCCAATCTTAATCCAATCGACACATATGATTGTCAGTAGGTCCCTTGTTGACCGTGTCGCGTATCGTGGCCGTAATTTGAAAGGAATTGGCATTTTTATGTCACTCTGTATTTCTGGTAAAATATTAATTAAAAATCAGAGATTTTGTGTAAGGAAAATTAAATGGCAGATTCAGAGACCTTTTGGCATGACGAAAAAATCATACACTGGAACATATTATTTTTGAAGAACTCTGCCACTCTCTTTTTTGAAAATACCAACTAATAACGTAAAAAGCTATTACTTTGCCATAAAATTATTTTATTAACATGTGACTTCGTAAATATATTGTTTACTGTAATGTGAAAATATTGTGTGCAATAAAGTCCTTCCAATACGTCATTTTTAATGAATATTTATGTCGAATGAATCATTGCCACCCTGTCTCAGCCTGTCTCAGACACGTGAACGCGCACACTGAAACTCTGAGTTGGGGAATAGAAAAGGGGAGGGGGCGCGCTCCCGGAGCTCCGAGCCCGGACTGCGTGATGACGTCACTCACACGTGCCCTTGCTGGGAGAAACCTGACACCTCCCCAGTGTTTTGTTTCACACGCGCAGGAGAACGACGAGATGCATTCAGGGCCCGGTCGGAATTCTAAAATGAGCCCTGCTCCGGGCAGAAGAGCCAGCTGCGTACACTATTAAAGCGTGTTCCATGCAATGCGAACAAGCGTCAGCGACAAAATCAGTTCCATTGCTTTATTTTTTTTTGTATTGGACTGTCCTAACTGGCTGAGAGTTTAACAGTTTCAGTGTGGACAGAGAGCATCCGATGTCACGCAGCTCAACGTGATAATCGGACTCTCGCATGCAGTTATGACATGGTGCAAACGACTCCCTGGGATCTTTAAAGGGGGACCTATTATGAAAAACACGTTTTTTCTTGTTTTAACATATATAAAGTGGTCTCCCATCACACTGCCAGCACAGGAAAGATGAAATGCCATGAAAATCTGCAAGGTCTGCTCGCCCCCACCCTTACAGAGTCCCCCCGTGACAGTGTCATGTGGTTTCCACGGGCCGTTGTGATTGGTGCATTTTCTTTACGTCACCAAAATGCACACCACCCCTCGGTCTCCTCCGCTGCTGAAACCACGCCCACCACCAGCTCAGTCCGCTCCAGCTGCAGCCATTGTTCACAAGCCGTGGCTGCTGAACAACGAGGTAGAGTTAAGATGAGGTTTTGCATGGACATTTACCCTCATGAAAGGATCAGATCCCACAGCACGGACCCGACAACTGAGCGGTAAGTTCCGGTTATTCATTTATATTTGTCTATGAGTATGAACTTTGCATGGGCTAAGTATTTAGCTTAGCTCCGGAGCCCCGGCACTGCATATGGAGCTGCGGGGGCTGCTCACGGACCGGACCGTCGAGGAGATCCGAACCCGGAGCCGGCTCCCCCGGCTCCGGCTCCGGGGGAGCCTACGGCGTAGGGTACGCGTCGATTTAACGCAGAACCGTGGACACGCTTGGCTACGGAGCGATGCTTTGTCTCCTCCCCTGCTACACGTCATTCAAGCAGACAATCAGAGCAGAGCCTCATTATCATAGCCCCCACCGCCCTGAAAATGAGCCACAGATTAGATTAGATTGTTTTTAAGACATTCAAGGCCTGTTTAAAATATACATTAAATGCCATAATATGTCTCCTTTAAGCCTGAATTACAGTTCTGGGTCAATGATGTATAAGGCCTATTTCTTAAATACTTAAAATAAAGATATATTTGGCCATTTTCCAAACATTTGGAATGTAGTGTGCATATATGTGAAAACTTAAAACAAAGGTATTTTAGTGTTTTTAAACCTACATTAATAGGGCAACAACCTTAAAAAAGTCAGTTGGGGCGACCCCTATTTATCTCAAAATTAATAGATTTCCTTAACAAAATTTATATTTTAATAAGTATCAGTAATTAAATTAACTGTTCAAGAAAGATGGACTCATGTGTCCTTTCATTTTCGAAAACTATTTTTAAATACATTTTATCTATAATGGAAGTGTCACCCTCATAAAGAGGGTTAAGATTTGAGACAAATTTAAAAACATTTTATTAAAGAATCAGCATAACTATGTCGTTGTATGTTCCTATGTTTTTCATAATAGGTCCCCTTTAAAGAGGGATAACCTTCATTTATAGTTAGAAGAACCATGAACATTTTTAAGATGTTTTGCAAGACGTGGACCCACATTTATAAAGAAATCATTGAATTTATTAGCAATTTGTGTATGCTCTGTTATCTTATGCGCCATCCTGAAATGTAGACTGGGCTGGAATAAATGATTTTTTTTATCTTGTTGAGTAATTCTTTCAATATTTTCCATAGATCATTTATTTATTTCTAATAAGATGGTTGTATTTATTCCTATAATTTTTGTATGTAGCACAATTTAAAGGACTAGAACTTTGAAAATGCCTTTTATAAAGCTTGTTTTTGTTTAAAGCAGATTTCCTAAGTTCTATAGTAAACCATGGTTTGTTAAAAGGAACCCCGGTTATTAAGACTTGTAGTCCCTAATTAGCCACAATTGTTCTCTTATACTAAAATATGTTGTTAGAAACACATAAAATAATCTAATTGCTTTAAAAATCTACAATGTTTATCACATATTTTGACCTGCGGGAGGCGCCATGTTTTACCTGCGCAATGCATTCTGGGGGCGATGACGTAGAGCGGTGGCTCTGGGAAGATAAGCCGCGTTAGTTTAACTGGGACAGGTATCTAAAACATAGATGAGCAGCACTCTCCCGGCCGTGGAGGCTGACGAGGGAGCCCATAAGTCGTCTCGGTTCAGGCAAACTGGATCAAAGTTCTGTGATGCACGGGAGATCTGCAAAAATGATCAAAGTCGTGCGCATCTTACCAGTGCATTAGGCTACGTAGCCTACGCCGTAGACGGCGTAGCCGGGGCTTTAGAGCCTGCAGCGCACCGCCACCCGCTCTCCGCTCTGCGCTCTCTGCTCTGGCCGGGATGGAGACGCCGGTGGGCATGATGCACGTTTGGGTGGGCATAGCCCACCCCTGCCCTCCCCTAAAACCGGCTTCGGTGCTGGGTGATGACAGACCAGAGGCTGAGGGGACTGGCCTGGGACTTTGATGAAACGGGAGGTGCAGACTTCGCGTCAAATAGGCAAGAACATCTTTATTTAATTTAATGATGCCAGATCTGGCTGGGGTTTTTATTGTAGCATCGGCTATCTGCTAGTTGAAACGTGTGGTCTGTTAGTCTATCTGAGTTTTATGGTGTTTTTATAGTTCATGCTTTATGGTGCTGTACTTTTTTTTTTTTTTTACTTTTTTGTAGGTGCTTCGTCACCTTAATGTTTGGCTGTGTTTTGATCTGTGTTTCTGGTGCGCCGTCACCTGTTTAGCTGTGTTTTCATCTGTTTCTGGGTGTCAAAACAGTGGACGGGGGCTAGTAGGAGCCACCGTCTGACGTCACTACCCAGAATGTAAACAACAATGGCGACCTACATGTTAAATTATATTTTCAAATTTTATAAAAACGAAGACATCTAAAAGGTTTTTTATATCACATTGTTATAATTGATACCAACATTTATCTTTTAAGACCTACATGTCTTAATAGCCAGGGTTCCTTTTAAGGTTTTCAGAGCTTCCTTTATCTTTAGAAATAAGATAAAAGTTGTGTTTAGAATTGTACTGTGTGGCACGAAGCTTTCATCCAACCAGTGTGCTGTTAAACTTAAAAGTAAAAACGTTTTACTACCTCCTCTCGAAACACTGAGCCAGGTCTGGTGAAAAATGTGATATTTAATGGTTTGCATTAATGGGCGGGACCTAAATGGCTCAACAGCGCCCCCTAGAAAACTTTGTGCCTCAAGCCCCACAATACGGTTTGACGTACATGCACCAAAATCGGTACACACCTGTATCATGTCACAACTTAAAGAAAAGTCTCTTGGCGCCATGGCCGAAACCCAACAGGAAGTCGGCCATTTTGAACATTTTGAATTAATCGTGTATTTTTGGCGCAATTTATGCCATTTCTTCGGTCATTAATGCGGCCCGAACTGTAACGTGCACCCAGGTGTGTTATACCACAAAACGTGCGTCTCCATCCTCCGACACCACGCATTACGTTTCTCTTTCAAAAGTGTTACCGTGGCGACGATAGACGGCAAAAAGCAGGCCCACCCTTCATCTGATTGGTTCAGACAGAAAAAACTTTGCGCCTCAAGCCCCATAATACGGTTTGACGTACATGAACAAAAATCGGTACACACCTGTATCATGTCGCAACTTAAAGAAAAGCCAGGCCTGTCGATACATTTGATATTTCATGGTTTGCATTAATGGGCGTGGCCTAACGGCTCAACAGCGACCACTAGAATACTTTTCTCTGCCATAACTTTTGAAAGGTTTGACATAAAGAGTCGTGGGTGGTGTCATGGGACTAGGTATTGAGTCCTTGACCATAATTGGCGAAAATGAGCCCCGCCCCTTCTTCTGATTGGTTGTCCCTACTTCCTGCTATAACGTTTGAATGTTTTGACATAGAGAGTTGTGGGTGGTGTCATGGGATTCTGTAATGAGTCCTTGAGCTTCTTTGACCTTAATTAGCCCCGCCCCTTCTTCTGATTGGTTGTCCCGATTTTCTGCTATAACTTTTGAATGGTTTGACATAGAGAGTCGTGGGTGGTGTCATTTCTGATATGCTTATGGGGGGCGGTGGCTGTGAGTGCGAGGGCCCGTTCATCGCTGCTTGCAGCTTTAATTATTATTACTATAGAGAAAATACCACAGTTTTTAATGCCGATCTTGTCATTTTATTTAGTTTTTATCTTTAGTCTTTCAGTCTTTCAGCCAATCACCTTTAGATTGGGCCGTGAAAATATTGTCCGACATTAAACCGGTCCGCGGTTCAGAAAAGGTTGGGGACCACTGCTCTAGCGTATCTCTCCGTTGCCTTGAACAGGCTGTGTGCTGCAAAATGTGCTGCAATTCCGGGCCGGAATTTCCCGCGCTGTCCTGTGGATGTGACGTCACATGACGCTGCATGCACGTTCTCCCCGTTCTCCCGTGCCGGCTTCGCTGTTGGCTGCAGTACCCCCGACGGCCGTCGTGGTGAAGGGTGGCGCTAGAGAGTCTCATTTCTTAAAAGGAGCCTCATGCTCCTTTAAAGCAGCACTATGTAACTTTTCCACCTTAATATAATATTTCCAGAGTCATTGTGATGGTACATCAACTTCCAACAGGTTTAATGAACCTCTGTCATGGTCTGAGGGGTCTGTATCGCCTTCACTGGCACTATGTAACTTAGAGGTGGATGGTAGGAACCCTTCCACACTACTGGTAAAGCACTACCGCTTTTGTCAAAAGGTCCAAACTCAACAAAAGCTGAAAGTTACATTGTGCTGCTTTAAGCAGTAGATTCAATTCAAATCAATTCCAAAAATACTTAATCAATCCCCAAAAGGAAATTAATGAATTATTCTAGATCTGAAGATCTGAATCTAGACCTTCAATGGAGTTGTAGCTCTGCATAACTTCAGATCTTAGCTATCCTTGTTGACCTTCTGGATGTTAAATAAGCTGCTTAATCCATAGCTGACATTTAACTCTAAAATAAACTAAGATGGGTGGTGTTTTCTAAAATAAACACTGAAGTGTCCTGTCTCCACACTTTCAAAATAAAAGCCACGAGAGCCACAAAAAAATCTTTAAAAAAAAAAAAAAAATTGTAAAAGGGCAATGCTGTTTAGAGAACAAGGAAAGTAACTGACAAAGTAAAGCTATGTGAATTAACAAAACAGAAGTAACAGCTGCTCAGACTGATTTTCTGGTTATTCAATACTTAACATACAGCTACCATCGTTTGAACATACTGTAGGTCTCATAAATGTATGTCTCTGTTTTCCATTTTTTCCAAGAAAGGTAGCCAAGACAAGCACAAGCTACTTTCATTTCATAATCAAGCAGATGTGACGCACTGGTATTTCAGCTGTACGGAAACTTACAATGGCAGCATTTCTAAAATACATTTTCCTGGAAACGGGTTTCATTGGCGTAATACGAGAACAAGAATTCTCAGAAAGAATATGTTTCGAACATTTTACACATCTTTCTTCACACTGTCTGGTTGTCCATTTTCTTATAATCTTTTCAAACTCATTTACATTGATGCCTGTCAAGTGCAGGAGATTTTCAAATCCATTATACAATGATCGTGTTCTCATAGCACAGAGAGAAAAAGACAAAAGCCAGATGAAGAAGAACGAATAAAAAGAGTCTTGAGAGTTATATAATTGGCATTAGGAACACAAAAATCTTTGAAGGACAATAAAAGCAATCAGGAAGGAAGGAAGGAAGGAAGGAAGGAAGGAAGGAAGGAAGGAAGGAAGGAAGGAAGGAAGGAAGGAAGGAAGGAAGGAAGGAAGGAAGGAAGGAAGGAAGGAAGGGAGGAGAGAACAGGAGGAAAGAAGGAAGGAAGGGAGAAAAGAAGGAAGGAAAGAGGGAAGGAAGGAAGGAAGGAGGGAAGGAAGGAAGGGAGAAAAGGAAGGAAGGGAGAAAAGAGGGAAGGAAGGAAGGAAGGAAGGAAGGGAGAAAAGAGGGAAGGAAGGAAGGAAGGAAGGAAGGAAGGAAGGAAGGAAGGAAGGAAGGAAGGAAGGAAGGAAGGAAGGAAGGAAGGAAGGAAAGAGGGAAGGAAGGAAGGAAGGAAAGAGGGAAGGAAGGAAGGAAGGAAGGAAGGAAGGAAGGAAGGAAGGAAGGAAGGAAGGGAGAAAAGAGGAAGGGAAGAAGGGAGGAGAGAACAGGAGGAAAGAAGGAAGGAAGGAAGGAAGGAAGGAAGGAAGGAAGGAAGGAAGGAAGGGAGAAAAGAGGGAAGGAAGGAAGGAAGGAAGGAAGGAAGGAAGGAAGGAAGGAAGGAAGGAAGGAAGGAAGGAAGGAAGGAAGGAAGGAAGGAAGGGAGAAAAGAGGGAAGGAAGGAAGGAAGGAAGGAAGGAAGGAAGGAAGGAAGGAAGGAAGGAAGGAAGGAAGGAAGGAAGGAAGGAAGAAGGAAGAAAAGAGGAAGGGGAGAAGGAAGGAAGGAAGGGAAGATGGTAGAAAAGGAAGGAAGGAAGGAAGGAAGGAAGAAAAGAGGGAAGGAAGGAAGGAAGGAAGGAAGGAAGGAAGGAAGGAAGGAAGGAAGGAAGGAAGGAAGGAAGGAAGGAAGGAAGGAAGGAAGGAAGGAAGGAAGGAAGGAAGGAAGGAAGGAAGGAAGGAAGATAATAAAAGCAATCCGTTGTATGGTCTATGTTAAACTCCCCCCACCTTCAAAGTGATGTTGCATATTAAAACCCGTCTGTCATATATGACCTTTTACTCTATGTATGAGGAAGAAATGATTCAATGGTCTGTATTATATCTGAAATCATTTTGGATATGTTTTTAAAATATGTTCAACCACCAGATTAAAAATATGAGTCTCCTCTCACAGAATAATATACGTCAGTGAGTAAGTATGAGCGTTAAGACCTTGGCTACACCCTTGTTGATGAAAGCAAAACTCAAAGAGGCTGAAATCTAAACTGTTCCCTGCGGTTCCCTGTCTGTGACAGCGCTTCTCCTTTTTCTGTGTGTAGGAGTGTGTGTGCGTCAAAATTACATATGAATATATTATTCAGTACAATGTGGTCATTGTTAAACCATAATTATGTCCTAATAAGGAAACACATAACTTCTGAGGTCCTCACAATAAGCTGAGTTGTGTGAAACATTCATGTTTTTATTAAGTTTATTATCAGTTTAGTCCACGTTAAACAAAAACGTTATATACCATTCATCTCTGCAGGATCTACGACTTTAATATTGTGTGCCAGTGCTTTTAATAAGCAATTCCGTGCATGGCATTCATTTTCAGTTTCCTCCTCTGTAATAGTTATAGCTTAAATTACCCATTTAATAAACTCCTTGATGTTTGTACTGTGAAAGAAAATTAAAAGAATACCTAAGGGGATTTGAGTTCTCAGTGTCATGTGGCTGGTTTCCCTTTTAACTGGGCGATGTCACCATGGTAACTTACGACAAATGTTTTACCACGGCTGGGTTTCTATTTGTGCATGGAAGATACAAATTCAGATTTGAGCTAATCATTTCTTAATTGTACTCATCATGTGCTTTTGTTAGCTGGTGGTGCCTATTAAGCCTCTGTCCCCAAAATGCTGTGCAAAAATATCCCAAACACTCCAGTATGAGTTGAAAATAAGCAAAAACGTGTATTACTGAAGGGTCTACAGTATAAACTCTTCAAGGGAATATCCAGCATATACAGCTGTTACAATGTATAATAATAATAATAATAATAAGTATAATAATATACTGAGGCCTCTTGTATGGTTTTTTGACCAACTCAAAATTGGTGCTGGTGCTAGAGCGGTGCTAGAGTCGGGTCCAGACAGGTGCTACAAAGAACTGGCTTTCTTTTCCACTGGCTGGAGAACTCTGGACAGCCACGACCAGTACTGGAGTTGAGGGGGGATGAAATAAAAACGGTCCAAATCATCCCCCCTGTAAAACTGCCATCCCCCCTTTCCATCCCTTATGTCATTTCATCAATGAATGTGGTTTTACTGCTATTTCAACATTTAGAGTCATCACCAGAAAAATAACTTATTTGACAATTTTCACCTGTTTCAAGTAAATTTCCACTTTAAATAAGTAGGAAAATCTGCCAGTGGGACAAGATTTATCTTCTCATTACAAGCAAAAAAATCTTGTTCCACTAGCAGATTTTTCTACTTATTTTAAGTGAAAATCTACTTGAAACAGGTGAAAATTGTTGTTTTTTCCAGTGAAGAGTCTTGTTTTAAGTGTAATATTATCCGTTTTTTTGGTGTTTACTATTTCTTTTCTCTCTTTTACATACTCTTTTTGTACTTTTTATATTGCTCTTTTTTATTATTTAACTATTTATTGGTTATTTCTATTTTAAATTTTTTTGTATAAAGCGTGTGTGTGTGTGTTTTGGCTGCTGCACAACTGAATTGTGTCCTCTGGGAGATCAATAGTCTTCTATTCTATTCTATTCTATGAGATTTTTTTTACTAAAATGAAACATTTTAACTAGAAATAAGACAAATATTCTAGTTAAGATGTTAAGTTTTTGCAGTGATCCATTTTACTTATCCTGTGAAGGACAGAGTCATATTGATAAGTTCAGAAAACCGTTTTTTATTTTTGTGTTTTGATGTATTTGATGTAAGCCCATATGATATCTGTCCCCGTATGATAAAATCCACCATCCCCCCGGACTTTTTTTTACAACTCGAGTACTGGCCACGACCCTACTTTATTTATTACGTCACCAAGGCACATGCAGGAAATCCGTAAAAGGAGCATGAAATCCTTCCGAACATCAGCAACAATTACGTTTCCATTACCCCTAGATTTGTGCAAAGCCTAAATCGCAAAGACAAACCTGTATGGAAGCGCCTCTGAAAAAACTGACGCTTTCATAAGGTGGTTCTTCATATATGTTGATAATCCACTTTAGAAAAAAAAGTGTAATAGACATTTTTTTTTCCACATTTGCACGTCTGCGGCAGCTCGGGACATGACATAGTCAGTCTAAGACATCAAAATCTAGTTTCCACCTGTTCTGGGCCTCATTAAAATTATGTAGTTGTGCTATAACACTACTATCATTACTGCATTACTGCATTACACCAGGGCCTTACCTCAGAATAAACATTTGAATGATCATCCGCTGCCTTCATCGCCTGCTGACTATTTTCACAACAGCGATGGCGGCAATGGCAATAATTTTTAAAGACTAAAGATGTTTTTGTCCATCTTTTTCACAGTCGAGATCTTCTTTTTCATTGTTTTAAAGAGAAATCTTGCTGGACAAGATACAGAGAGTTATGGAGATACCTGAGAGAACCACAATCAATTGACTCTTTCAAGAGCAGACTTAAGATCCACCTTTTCAGTAAAGCATACGCCGGCTATGATCTATGATTTGCCATTGATTTTTATGACTTTTTTTACTTTTTATTGATAATACTGCTGCTTTGTGTTGATTTTCTTGCCTTGAATGCTGTAGCACTTTGAGATTCACTGAATACAAAGTGCATTATAAATTAAATTCATTATTATTATTATTAAAGAGAACTAGGAGAGTTTCAAGAAACCCTGTTGAATTGAAACACCGACCCCTCCCTCCAGTGGTTCCTTTATTGCAAAGTCTAAGTTTAATTTTTCTTTTGCGAGAAAGTGTTTTGTTATTTGGAGTCAGGAATTGACTTCCCTCAAGTTCCCACCATCAACGGCATTTACGTTTCAGGGCGTTTCAAGGCGTGTTATTTGTCACTTCATACCTGAAGTCGTGTTGAGCGGAGGGAAGGAGAGTCAGGAGGTTTTATCTGCGGAACATACTGTAACCTGTGTAGGCGTGTGAAGTGACATATTAGCTCCACATCAGCAAGATTTATATGCCGTCAGACGGGTGTAATTTTCAAAACATGAATGGATGAATATCGGGATGAGTGTTTTTGGCTGGTTTTGCTTCTTACAAAGCTCTGATTTGTCATTTTTGTGGCCACTTGTTCAAACAATGTACCATCCTTTGTGGTTCCGGACATACGTCAGTTTATGACATCCGAGGCTCCTCGTCTTCCCAGTTACTCATCTTGTACATAAAGACCCTACCTGTGAGTTCCTTTTTTATATACCGGTAATTATAATAATAAGTAAAAACATTTTTTAAATCCCCTGGTGGATTGTACTCAGGTTACATGATCCACAAACCCTGTGTTAGTTCTTTTTATATTAGACTTGACCCGCGGTTAAAACTACCTTCGTACCTTCCACCAAACCGGTTCCACAGCTGGTTCGGAGCCGGTGCTGATTCTGGTTCACAACTCGTTCAACTTGCGAACCAGCTGATAACCGATAAGGGGAGCCACGTCATTACTACGTCAGTTACATCACTGCAAACGTCAATTATGTCGCTGCGTTTGCATTGGCACGAAAATCAGGCTAATATGGGCTTGGTCCGCATAGCACCCTCCAGTTTCGCCTGGGCTTCCTCCGTGGACCATATCATTAAAATACAGATTGTCTCTTCCAAAGACCACTGCTGCTTTGCTGCATCCATATTAATTTGTCGCTTGTTTGAAAATGCCGGCATCTCGCAGTCTCACTATTGCCGTTGGTCTTAACAACTCCGCCCCCCTCTGCTAACTTAAAGGGGACCTATTATGAAAAACAGGTTTTTTCTTGCTTTAAAGGTATTGTGACATGAAAAACACATTTTTCTTGATTTTTTGTGTTTTGTTGGGTGTCTTGACATCAATTACACCCAAAAAACAACGAACTTTTAACATTCAGTGTATTGTGTGCTTTCTGGGATTTTCCGCATAACTGTGCAAAAACGGCGCACCTGGTTTGGTGGCGGGCCGTGACGTCAGGGCCCGCTAAATCACTGCCCGCTCCACCCAGCTCCCTGTCTCCTCTCTTCTCCAGCGCACCATAAAGGCTGATTTATGGTTCCGCGTTACACCGACGCAGAGCCTACGGCGTAGGGTTACGCGGCGACGCGCACCGTACGCTGAACCCTACGGCGTAGGCTCTGCGTTGATTTAACGCGGAACCATAAATCAGGCTTAACACGGAGCTGTTTACAGGCTCTTTTGTTCTAATCACCGGAGGAAAACAGCTAAGAAGACCCGCGGCCACTGACTGGACTTAAGATAAGGGGACACTTTATTTACATGCCTTTATTTTTGTGATTGTTTGCTGTGGACTGTCTGCTTCGCCCTGCTGCTTTTCCGTGCATGCTTCGCCTGTCGCTCCCGGCTTAACTCTCCGACGCCGCTGTGAGCGTATGGCTCGCGGGGAGCTGCGGTCCCGGTCCTCTGGTCCCGGTTGGACTTAATCCCCGGGCTGTAGTCGCCCTGTCTGGGCTGTGTGTCGGTGTTTGTGGTCGGTGTGCGCGCGTGTGTGTGAAGACGGCAGAAGTGTGTAGCGGTTGGTTGGAGGAGGTTTGGAGGAGGAGCGGAGCAATGATTGACAGGAAAGGGGCAAAAGGAAGCGTTTTTCACGGCGCAAAAAAACACTGTCATAAAAAGCCAGGAATGGAGTACTAGAGTGAAGTTTTTCTTGTTACACTCTTTTAGACACATTTGAGGGATGTTGGCCAAGACTTTTAATAGTGTTAAAAGCATGTTAAAAATGATGTCACAATACCTTTAACATATATAAAGTGGTCTCCCCTCAGCCCTACAACTCAGAGAAGGAGGAAAGCAACCAAATTCTGCAGTGTCTGTACAGCCGCCCGGATGAGCCGTCCAGTGTGATGTGGATCTACGATATTCTGCTGTTTTTCGTTACGTAACCAAAATGCAAACCACGCCCACAACTAAACACCGTATCTTAACTGCATGCGAGCGTCCGACTATCTTAGCACTGCGTGACATCGGACGCTCTCTGTCCATCTCCCTCCAGCAGCTGCCACTTTATTGAGGTTTTTGTAGTGAAATGAGGAGGAATCATAGAGATAACTTCTCATTTCAACTAACTTGATCAGCCGTTCCTCATCCGTGACTGTTTCCTACAGCGCTTTCAACCGGCTTTCAACGCGAACGACAGGAAGAAAATAGAAGCAGGGCGTCCAACAAATGTTCAGCTCAAATGGCGCACTGCGTCGCTGCATCCAGTTAGGACAGTCCAATAGAAATTAAAGCAATGGAATTGATTTTGTCGCTGACACTCGCTCGCATCGCATGCAGTTAGGACACGGTTTAATAGTGTATGCAGCCGGCTGCTCTTCTGCCCAGAGCGATGCTTTGTGTCCTCCCCTGCTACATGTCATTCAGGCAGCCAATCAGCACAGAGCCTCATTATCATAGCCCCGGCCACTCAGAATCCTGCATAGATAATAAGGTTAGAGAATGAGAAGATAAAGACATGGTTTAGAGACTGAGGCCACGTTTACACGTAGCCGGGTATTTACAAAAACGGATATTTCCCTCTCTACGTTTTGAAAAATACCATAATTTACACCCCGCATAAATACGCTGTTAAGGTGCTATGAGCATCCAAACCTGCAGGGGGCAGTGTATAGAGAAGCATAAAGTCATGCTAGCCAATCAGAATCCTGGAAAAAAACGTCAACAAATGACACGTGTGAAGCCTGAATAATATGGTTCCGCGTTAAATCGACGACGTAGCCAACGTACGGTGTGCGTCGTCGCGTACCCTACGCCGTAGGCTCTGCGTTGGTGTAACGCGGAACCATAAATCAGCCTTGACTGCCAGTTACTTCCAAGACGGAACGAGAGTCTTTCGTTTGGAGTGACAGAGAAGTGGAGTTACCTTTAAGTGTGACTTTAGAAGATAAAACAGGTAAAATACAAGAAAATGTTGACGGTGGCCAAACAAATTGTAAACACAGGTCGCACAAATGATGCTGGTGACATTTCTGTTGCATAATGTGACATTCTGAAGCCTAAATCTCCGTTTCCCTCCGTTTTCCTCCGTTTACAAGCAAACGTGAAAACTGAGTTTTTGAAAATCTCCACTTTGGCTGTAGTTTTCAGAAATGATCGTTCTTGGAGACTTTGAGCTCTGTTTCGTGTAAACGAACGGCCAAAAGGCATGAAAACACCACCGTTTTTGCTACGTGTAAACGGGGCCTGAATTTCTAATTTATTTAGCAAAAACAATCAAAAGCTTGTTTTTAAGACATTCAAGGCCTGTTTAAAATAGGTATTAGATTCCATAATAGGTCCCCTTTAAGCGGTTCTTTCCTTTAGCCCAGCAAAGAATCGGTTCTACCTTGGAACCGTTTTTTCTGGCCTTTGTCAGTGGAAACAGAAAGCCAGTTCCAAACTCAGCACTGGCCCAGAACCAGAACCAGCCGTGGAACCAGTTTGGTGGAAAAGGGGCATTAGAGGCGAGTTATTCACGGGGCCAGCTCGACACGCCACCCCGCGTTGGTCAATGTAAAAAGGATAGACGGCGCGCTAGATCCTCACGTGAAACATGGGGTATCCGTCTGGAACCGCTTTGGTGGAAAAGCCCCCGAGTCTTCCTTTACAGGTAAATATTAGGCTTGAAGCATAAAGCAGCATGTGTTTCACTATCCTTCCATTGACTCATGTACAGCTACAGACCATGACCTCGTTGAACTGGACCAAACTCTCTCAACAGAACTGTGGACAGCAGTATTTGCTGTTAGTGAAGACTCAAAAGATTTTTTTATGCATACAAACTTTTAGAAAATGTTAAGTTACAAGTGTCTAAGATCAGAACATATTACAGAATATTCAGTAAAACCACTAGTTTAAAGAAAAAAAGTAATAACATGAAGAAGGATTTTCCATTAACATAGTTTCGGTTTGTTATGCATCAATTCAACAATTCAGAAGACATAATCAAATTCACTTATAGAGAAAACTGTGTCTATTTAAAGAATTCAGCTTCATCACTTCTTCTTTGTATTCAGTTTTTGAGCATTTGTCATCATCGCCTGCATTTTCAAATCTAACCTTCAGCATTCAGTATTTTCTTTTCTATTATTAAAAAAGGTTTTTGAGGGACACATAAACTAAGAGGAATATCTGTTTGTATGTGTTTCTCTTTACGTTTATTTTTAGACAAATTGCATGCAAGGTTGCACTTGGGTATGAATAGAGAAGAGAACATTTGTTTGAACCTTTGCGCAACAGTCACAAAGGAAATTGAATACACAGATTAAACAAGTCATTCAAACTCTTTTGTAATCCTGGTAATCATTTTATAGAAAAGATTTAATCAAAGATAAAATTCATTTTCATCTTGTTCCTTTCAGCTCTGTTGTTCAAGTTTCAATGTCACACAAAGTTGATTTAAATATTTGAACAATTATATATATCTATTCTGTTGAGAAATTAAGTTTGTATACAAGTAAATGACAGAATATCAGAGCAGGTTTTTAAAACGCAGTTGCTGGAAAAGGTTTATTCTGTTTTATAACAGACAATAAGACTGGCAATAGTAAGGAGTTTGGATTTGTGTGTGTGTGTGTTAGCTTGTGTATCCATGTCTTTGATCCAGTCATGGAAACAAAATCCTACCTAGATCAGAAGTCCTGGAGTGTGTGTAAGGGTGTGTGGGTGTTTGTGGAGGATGAGTGGGTGTCAGGGGCTGCAGCAGAACAATCGATAACAAAAATCAGGGATTCAGGTTGGGATAGTTCACACATGGTCAGAGCCAAAAAAAGATCACCTGAGGGATATTAGGACTTTGAGAAGCTGTGTGTGTGTGTGTGTGTGTGTGTGTGTGTGTGTGTGTGTGTGTGTGTGTGTGTGTGTGTGTGTGTGTGTGTGTGTGTGTGTGTGTGTGTGTGTGTGTGTGTGTGTGTGTGTGTGTGTGTGTGCAAATACATGTATAAACCTGGAAGACAGTCATAAAACTCAGTAATCACAGTCTCACTCCTCTTTTTCCACTTCACAACCCTCTGACTGTGTTCAAAGAGAAGATGAAGGAAAAGAACAAACAGAGACTGGAAAAGAAATGAGCAGGGAGGCTGCTGAAAGGGGGGAAAAAAAGGGAGCTGTATCCTGTGGCTGGCACCCAGACAGGCTGGTTTGGGTGAGGAATGGTTTCCCAGAAGCACCTGAGAGAAGCAGACAGTGTCGCCATGGCAACGCGACTGCCTGACAGACAGCATGTTCTGTCTCTGCTCTGACTAATGCCTGCTGCCAGCCTGGCACTCGCCATGGCCCCACATGTACACACACACACACACGCACGCACGCACGCACGCACGCACGCACGCACGCACGCACGCACGCACGCACGCACGCACGCACGCACACACACACACACACGCACACACGCGCACACACACACACGCACACGCACACGCACACGCACACGCACACACACGCACACGCACACGCACACGCACGCACGCACGCACGCACGCACACACACACACACACACGCACACATTCAACTCTGACTGTGCAAACCTAACTTTCACATTTTGTCTTCTGACTAAAGTAAGAGATTTTAGCAAATAAATGCTGATATCATACTTTGCAATTAAAGTGTCTTATGGACAGAGCTGGGTAGAGGAGCCAAAAATTGTACTCAAGTAAAAGTATTGTTACTTCAGAATAATATGACTCAAGTAGAAGTAAAAAGTAGTCATCCAAATAATTACTTGAGTAAAAGAAAAAAAGAACTTGGTGAAAAAACTACTTAAGTACTGAGTAACTGTTGAGTAACGTCTGATTTATTTTTTTAACACAACCATTCAAACAGACAAAAGTAAAAAAATAATCATCTTCAGGAAAATTAAATTAATAAAATAATAAAATGTATTTAAATGTATTTAAAAAATAGCTTAAATTAAAATAATCTTAAAGTAAATTCAAGTACTTTAAAGCAGCACAACGTAACTTTCAGCTTTTCTGAGTTTGGCGGCATCTTGTGGACAAAATCGGTAGTGTTTTACCAGAAAGAACACTACGTTTCCCATGAGCACCAGCGCGTACTGCCGGAAAACTCCTGTCCCGTCGCTGCATTTGTTTTGATGAGAGAACACGGGACGCTTTTCTGTTTCACCAAGTGAACAGACGGAACGCAAAAAAAGATGTTAAACTGCTGGAAAGGAACTGGAATTTACCGGAATACCTTAAACAAGGAAGCCAGGGAGCGGTATATGGAGAAAATAATGATTATTAACGGTCTGGATCCATATGAAATCATTACTGAAGACCCATGTGTTTCAATAAATTTGTATAATAGTACAACATACAGTACATGTTTTGTATCCCTCTTACTTCTCTTTTCTTTTTTTTTGACTGCCATATTATGTTGAAGAGGCTCCGAGGCGTGAGCAATATTTTTTTTTCCTCGTGAGATTATTTTTTTCCTCTGCAGCTACAAATAAGAGTTAATATTTTTTCCTCAACAAACTAGTTTTATCTGAAGATTGGGGTTAATTGCACCGCAGAGAGCTGGCCAGCAACTGCGTTTAGCTGGAGAAGTGGGGAATAAAACCCGTGTTTTGATCCGACCCGGTCTGTGTGAGTGTTTGTGGTTTAAGGCTGTTTATGGTTCTGCGTTAAATCGACGCAGAGCCTACGGCGTAGGGTACGCGGCGACACGCACCGTACTTGCGCGTCGCCACGTACCCTACGCCGTAGGTCTGCGTCGATTTAACGCAGAACCATAAATCAGGCTTTACTGTGTGTTTGGTCGTTACAGCCGCGATCCAAAGCGAGCCGACGACTCTTTCACTCTTTTACTCTGTTATATCAGATACTTGGCCTGCGTGGTTCTGCCTCCGAGCAGGAAAGTGGTGAAAAGTTAAACCATTAGGATCTTTTCCCCACGTCTGTTGTGTGGAGCTGCTGCAGCAGCAACGCAGCAACAGGTTCTGCGGGGCTCTGAGCTCCACGCCCCGCCCATTTTCGTCTCGACTGCGAATCGGGAAGGAGGGGGAAGTGACGTATGCCGTAAAGCAGTCAAAGTCGTAACGATTTGTAGTTTTTTTAGTGTGGCAGGGTTCCTACCATGCTCCTCAAAGTTACATAGTGCCAGTGAAGGTGATACAGACCCCTCAGACCATGACAGAGGTTTCATTAAACCTGTTGGAAGTTGATGTACCATCACAATGACTCTGGAAATATGATATTAAGGTGGAAAGGTTACGTAGTGTCGCTTTAATAAATAATAAAATAAATAAAATAACAGAATAAAAAAATAAATTAAGTACAAGTAGCACAAAATTTCAATCCTTTGTACTTTTCTTTTTTAACCAGGCAGAACTAGAACAAGCCCATGAACTCATAGAAACTCTGTGTGTGTTTGAGTCTGTGTAAATGTGACAAAACATGCAAAAACAAACATTTTTCTCAAAGAATCACTCAGTGATGTCATGAGATTGACTCGTACGCGGATAAAAGGGATAAAAGAAAAGTAACAGCTCAACGTAGCCTAATGTAGCGGAGTAAGAACAACAGTTTCTTCTTCACAAATCTCCTCAAGTAAAAGTAAAAAGTATAGTGATTCAAAACTACTCCTAAAAGTACAACATGTCCCAAAACTTACTCAAGTAAATGTAACGGAGTAAATGTAACTCGTTACTACCCAGCTCTGCTTATGCACCAGATAATTTGAACAGGTATTTTATTTTTCCACAAGTATGTTAACAGGTTTTAGCATCATATTTAGCATTATCTCTGGATAAAACTAATGAAGTTTTAAAGGAGACATTTAAGGGCACAAACCAAAAAGCTGTAACAGCCAAAGTGTTAACGCAGGAATACATGGTTATTTTATAGCAGCTTCCAGATGTGAAATTGGTGCCTGGGTGCCAATTGAGTCTGGTCTGTGTCTTTTATCCATCCATCATATACACCAGCCTATTTCTATTTAGGGTCATGGGGATGTGCTGGAGCCTATCCCAGCTCTCTGAAGGGCAAAAGGCAGGGAACACCCTGGACAGGTCGCCGGTCTGTCACAGTCACGTAAAGACAAAACAACCACACATTCTCACATTCACTCCTATGCAGAGGTGTCAAGTAACGAAGTACAAATACTTCGTTACCTTACTTAAGTAGAAATTTTGGTTATCTATACTTCACTGGAGTAATTATTTTTCAGACGACTTTTTACTTTTACTCCTTACATTTTCACGCAATTATCTGTACTTTTTACTCCTTACATTTTAAAAACAGCCTCGTTAATCTATTTCATTTCGGCCTTTAAATAAAAACTATCCAGTTAAATTGCTCCATCCGGATAGAGTGAATTTGGTTGTGGTTGTTTCAGATGTTCTTGTCCAGTTTTGTTCTTACATCCGTTCCCTCAGATTCCTGCAACTAAACTTGGATGTACATTCCAATAAAGGTTAGGATAAATGATAACATGCCTCTGAAGTTTGACTTTTTGCACCATTACAATACTTATAGGCAACTAGTCATCATATCTCCTGCTCTCTGAAACACATGTTAATGCTCAATAGTACACATATATGGTTCTTTAATATATTTGCATTATACTAAGATGCATTCATTTTCAATGGCTTTTGTCCTTAATGGCTTTTTCCCCCTTACATTACTTTTACTTTTATACTTTAAGTAGTTTTGAAACCAGTACTTTTATACTTTTACTTGAGTAAAAAACTTGAGTTGATACTTCAACTTTTACAGGAGTATTTTTAAACTCTAGTATCTATACTTCTACTTGAGTAATGAATGTGAATACTTTTGACACCTCTGCTCTTATGGACAATTTAGATTCACCAATGAACCTAAACACGTTTCTTTGGACTGCAGGACGAAGCCAGAGTACAAGGAGAAAACCCATACAAGCACGGTTACTACTGCATGAGGAGAATATGCAAACTCTAAACAATGCGAAGAGTCAAGCCAGGACCCTTGTTGCTGTGAGGCAACATTGAGAACCACTAAACCACTAAACCACTGTGCTGCCCTGCGTCGTCTAGGCAGCTTCACATGTGGCATTCTTCCATTCTGCACAAATCTAGATCCCCACAACATTACAGGTCACATTGCAGCTGGTGACCGGGGAATGTAGCGATGCAAGAGTTGAGTAACACAAAAAAATCTTCCTTATTTGTGGATCAGCTTACATCAAATTCTGTGTGTGCTGAATCAAATACAAATTAAAGCTGCAAGCAGCGATGAACGGGCCCTCATACCCTTGTGCACGTTCGGGCTGCAGGGGAAGCTTGTATGACTTGCATGTAGATTCTTCAGGCCTGGACATTTAGTGGATGACACCAGGCACGACTCTCTATATCAAACCATTCAAAAGTTATGGCAGAAAGTAGGAACTATCAGATATCGACCAATCAGAAGAAGGGGCGGGGCTAATTTGCACCAATTTTGTTCAAGGACTCAAAACCGAGTCCGATGACACCACCTACGACTCTTTATGTCAAACCATTCAAACATTATGGCAGAAAGTACACAATACATGTTTACTTTCAGTTCAAATAATGAAGATAGTCGTAGAAAATTTAATTTTAAACATTTATTTGCCCGAACAACTTTAAAGCAGATGAGCGTTTCAGTTGTTGGAATTAAGTTATGGAATTCATTACATAATGATTTAAAGGGCTGTATAAACATATTTCAGTTTAAAAAGAGTATTTAAGAATTTAAAGAGAAAAAAATAGCAATGTATGGATGAAATAGTCAAAATATATAATATATGCATATGGAGACGGACAATCTATCTTTGATTTTTTTGTTTTTCTTTCCTTGTGATATTAACTAAGTAATTGTGCAAACCATCTGTTATTATTGTTCAATGTTGTTTTGAGGGAGGGGCAGGTATAAGATTTTCTTCTTCCTGCTCCTTTCTGGTTATGGAATATGCTTTTGATTGTGTTGTCATTTTACTTGTTTGTTTCTTTTGTTTGCATATTTCCATGATCGGAATAAATAAAAATGAAATGAAAATGAAATGAAAGTAGGAACTATCAAATGTGGACCAATCAGATGAAGAGGGGGGCGCGCTTTTTGACGTCTATCGTCGCCACGGTAACACTTTTTTTTTTTTTTTTTTTTAAAGATTTTTTCAGCACAGACGCCTTTATTTGGAAGTTCAATGACAGGAAACAATGGGAAGGAGAGGGGGACTGACATGCAGCAAAGGGTCCCCGGCCGGGATTCGAAACGGGGTCCACTGCATATGTGGCATGCGCTCTAACCACTCGACCACCTGCGCGCCCGCCACAGTAACACTTTTGACTGAGAAAAGTAATCCTGCATCGTCGCAGGATCGAGACGCATATTTTGATGTATAACACACCTGGGTGCACATTACAGTTCGGACAAAGAAGCGGCCGAAAAAATTGCATAAATTGCGCCAAAATTACATGATTCATTCAAAATGGCCGACTTCCTGTTCGGTTTCGGCCATGGCGCCAAGAGACTTTTCTTTAAGTTGCAACATGATACAGGTGTGTACCGATTTTTGTGCATGTACGTCAAACCGTATTGTGGGGCTTGAGGCACAAAGTTTTCTAGAGGGCGCTGTTGAGCCATTAGGTCACGCCCATTAATGCAAACCATAAAATATCAAATTATTCGCCAGGCCTTGCTTGCATGCAAAATTTGGTGACTTTTGGGGCACGTTTAGGGGGCAAAAAGGCCCTCATTTCGTCGGGAAGAAAAACAAGGCAAAAAACTAGTAAAAAAAAAAATCCTACAGATACAATAGGGCCTTCGCACTGTAAGTGCTTGGGCCCTAATTATGCAAGAAGTAAAACCATGAGATCATAAGTACAAAAGACAGAATATTCCTTAATTTTCTACCAAAACAATTAAATGAATATCCTCAGATTGTAGAAAAACCATGACCACAAAGTTTTTTTTTTTACTGTTTGCTGTTCTTGAGCATCAAAGTGTTTGTTACCACAATGCCAAGAAGAAAAGACTCTCACTCTACATTTCATTACATAGGAAATCCAGTTTGAAGAAACATATGCCTTCGATCCTTCGAACCTTCAAACTCGAAGGTGAGCTCAGCGAGGTGGTTGAGAATCTCCTGGGTGGCGAGGCACCAGAGGTGGATGAGATCCGCCCTGAGTCCCTTAGGGCTCTGGGTTTTGTGGGGCTGTCCTGGCTGACACGCCTGTGGGGGTTTACGGGAGTACGGGGTGCTGGAATCCCTTATGCAGGCTGTCCGGTCCCTCTACAGCCGCTGTCAGAGCTCGGTCCACATTGTCAGCTGTAAGTGAGACTCGTTTCCTGTGGGGGTTGGACTCCACCAAGGCTGCATGCTTTTTGTCACTGATTCTGTTCATGACTTTCATGGACAGAAGTTCTGGGTGCAGCCGAGGAGCGGAGGGGGTCTGATTTGGAGGCCTCAGAATTGGGTCTGTGCTTTTTTCAGATTACATCGTTCTGTTGGTTTCGTCAGGCCAAGACCTTCAACTCTCACTGGAGCAGCTTGCAGACATTTATGTGAAGCAGCTGGAATGAGAATCAGCACCTCCAAATCCGAGACCGTGGTCCTCAGTTGGAAAAGGGGGCCGTGCCCTCTCCGGGTCGGGGGTTAGATACTGCCCAAAGTGGAGGAGTTCAAGTATCTTGGGGTCTTGTTCAAGAGTGTGGGAGGAATGGAGCGAGAGATCGACAGGCAGATCAGTGTGGTGAAGTTGTGGTGAAGAAGGACCTGAGCCAAAAGCTTCCATTTATCAGTCGGTCTACGTTCCTACCCTCACATATGGTCATGAGCTGTGGGTAGTAACTGAAAGAACAAGCGGCAGAAATTAGCTTCTTCTGCAGGATGACCAGGCTCTCCCTTAAGCCGGGCAGACACTGTGCGATTGTCGGCTCATTTTTAACCGATTTTCCACTTGTGCGACAATTTTTTGGAACGGGCCGGATTTCGACCCAATCGTTGCTCGTGTCTCGTGCAGTAAACGTGGGGCAACGACGAGAGATTAACACCTCACGACGAGCTCCCGATCACAAATCGTGTGCTCGCAAGAAAATCAAACGTGTTTGAAATCCTGGTCGCTCCTCGTGAAGGAATCGCACAGTTGAAGCAGCTACGACCCGATTGGACTCATCCTTTTTTAGAGAGCATGCGCAATCTCTGATGTCACGTCAAAAAGTATTATTTGTAGTTTAAAGTGTTTCAAATTCACATTAAAGCTGCAAGCAGCGATGAACGGGCCCTCGCACTCACGTCCACCGCCCCCCATAAGCATATCAGAAATGACACCACCCACGACTCTCTATGTCAAACCATTCAAAAGTTATAGCAGAAAAAAGGAACAACCAATCAGAAGAAGGGGCGGGGCTAATTCAGGCCAATGAAGGTCAAGGACTTAATACCGAGTGCCATGACACCACCCATGAGTCTTTATGTCAAACCATTCAAAAGTTATGGCAGAGAAAAGTATTCTAGGGGCGCTGTTGAGCCGTTAGGCCACGCCCATTAATGCAAACCATTAAACATCAAATTTATCACCAGGCCTGGCTTGCATGCAAATTTTGGTGACTTTTGGAGAACTATCAAATATGGACCAATCAGATGAGGGGGGACGAGCGCTTTTTCGCGTCTAGCGTCGCCACGGTAACACTCTTGAAAGAGAAAAGTAATGTGCGTCGTCGCAGGACAGAGACAAAAATTTTGATGTAAAAAAAAAAATTTCAGCATACAGCCGGTCTCGAACTCAGGACCCCCGGCACCATAGACCGTAATGCTCTGGTTGAGCTAAGACTCAACTATTACTTTCACTTTGACTTACTGGGTTAGGAGAAACCAACATAGCGATATAATGTCTGGAACTTTTTTTCCTAATTTTTTAAATATTTGTAAGGTATAAATATTAGTAAAACACTACTATTTTATTATTACTTTTTCTGTAACCATTCTACCGAGGTTCTAACCGGGCTGAGCACGAGACTATTTCTGATGTCACTGCATTACAACAGCTGATTGGTCGGGGGGCGGGGCCGTCATCACCCTACTCGCCACGGATTGGTCGGGGGGCGGGGCCGTCATCACCCTACTCGCCACTGATTGGTCGGGGGGCGGGGCCGGCAGACGTTTGAATCAGGAAGCGGGAGTCAGCGCGAGAGCGACTGGCGACTGGCGGCTCGCGGCGATTTTATTATAAAAAAGGACAACCAATCAGAAGAAGGGGCGGGGCTAATTCAGGCCAATGAAGGTCAAGGACTCCATACAGAATCTGATGACACCACCCACGACTCTCTATGTCAAACCATTCAAAAGTTATAGCAGAAAATCGGGACAACCAATCAGAAGAAGGGGCGGGGCTAATTAAGGTCAACGAAGCTTAAGAACTCATTACAGAGTCCCATGACAACACCCACGACTTCCTATGTCAAACCATTAAAAAGTTATAGAAGAAAAAAGGGACAACCAATCAGAAGAAGGGGCGGGGCTAATTCAGGCCAATGAAGGTCAAGGACTCCATAAAGAATCTGATAACACCAGCCACGACTCTCTATGTCAAACCATTCCAAAGATATAGCAGAAAATCGGGACAACCAATCAGAAGAAGGGGCGGGGCTAATTAAGGCCAACGAAGCTTAAGGACTCATTACAGAGTCCCATGACACCACCCACAACTTCCTATGTCAAACCATTCAAAAGTTATGGCAGAGAAAAGTATTCTAGGGGGCGCTGTTGAGCCGTTAGGCCACGCCCATTAATGCAAACCATGAAATATCAAATTTATCGCCAAGTCTGTCTTGCATGCAAAATTTGGTGACTTTTGGAGAACTATCAAATATGGACCAATCAGATTTCAAAATGGCCGACTTCCTGTTCGGTTTTGGCCATGGCTCCAAGAGACTTTTCTTTAAGTTGTGCCATGATACAGGTGTGTAGCGATTTTCGTGCATGTACGTCAAACCGTATTGTGGGGCTTGAGGCACAAAGTTTTCCGGGGGGCGCTGTTGAGCCATTTTGCCACGCCCATTAATGCAAACCATGAAATATCACATTTATCGCCAGTCCTGGCTTGCATGCCAAATTTGGTGCCTTTTGGGGAACTATCAAATATGGACCAATCAGATGAAGGGGGTTGCGCTTGTTGGCGTCTAGCGTCGCCACGGTAACACTTTTGAAAGAGAAAAGTAATGCGTGTAGTCGCAGGATGGAGACGCACATTTTGATGTATAACACATCTGGGTTCACGATACGGTTCGGGCCGTATTAATTCTCGAAGGAATGGCATATATTGCTCCAAAATTACGCGATTAATTCAGAATGTTCAAAATGGCCGACTTCCTGTTCGGTTTCGGCCATGGCGCCAAGAGACTTTTCTTTAAGTAGTGACATGATACAGGTGTGTAGCGATTTTCGTGCATGTACGTCAAACCGTATTGTGGGGCTTGAGGCGCAAAGTTTTTTCTGTCTGAACCAATCAGATGAAGGGTGGGCACGCTTTTCGGCGTCTAGCGTCGCCACGGTAACACTTTTGAAAGAGAAAAGTAATGCGTGGTGTCGGAGGATGGAGACGCACATTTTGATGTATAACACACCTGGGTGCACGTTACGGTTCGGGCCGTATTAACTGCCGAAGGAAGGCATAAATTTCGCCAAAATGACACGATTAATTCAAAATGGCCGACTTCCTGTTCGGTTTCTTGACTTGACGCCCAGAGACTTTTCTTTAAGTTGGGCCATGATACAGGTGTGTACCGATTTTCGTGCATGTACGTCAAACCGTATCGTGGGGCTTGAGGCACAAAGTTTTCAAGGGGGCGCTGTTGAGCCATTTTGCCACGCCCATGAATGCAAACCATTAAATATCAAATTTTTCGCCAGGCCTGGCTTGCTTGCAAAATTTGGTGACTTTTTGGGCACGTTTAGGGGGGCAAAAAGGCCTTCCTTTTGTCAGAACAATAAGAAGAAGAAGAAGAAGAAGAAGAAAAAGAATAATTCCTGCAAATACAATAGGGCCTTCGCACTGCAAGTGCTCGGGCCCTAATTACAAATCATCTTTTTTCATTTATCGCCACACAGAATGGCACAAATTGCGGCGGCGCGTTTGTTTTTGCTGAGCATCTTCGGTGTCTCCCACTTCAGGGTTCCTCCTCTTCCACTTCTTTTAGACGTTGCTGTTCCAGTACACAGAAGTCCGACGTGAGTATGATGAACGTATAGTGTGAGCAGACGGGTTGCATCAGAGCATCGGGACGTACAGTGTGAGACTCGTGGGCTGCAAACTTTTGAACTCAGCGATCTATAGTCGTGCAGTTTGAGATGGGGCTGAATCAAACGATTTAAAATATTGCACAGTGTATGCCCAGCTTAAGAGATAGGGTGAGAAGCTTGGTCATCCGGGAAGGGCTCAGAGTCGAGCCACTGCTCTTCCCCATCAAGAGGAGGCAGATGAGAAGGCTCGGGCATCTGTATCGGATGCTTCCTGGATTCCTTCTTGGGATCTTCTGGCATGTCCTACTGGGAGGAGACCCCAAGGAAGACCCAGGACACG